>NC_056737.1:256779976-257012476 GCF_019279795.1 Protopterus annectens
CAATCATACTTAAAGGTTGTGCGTTAGGCCTGGCAAGCCAGCACGTAAAACTCTACTGCCAATCATTAGCGGACCGGAGTTCCACTGTGGCGACCCTTAACAGGGAAAAGTCGAAAGACACAAACAAACAAACTTAAATATGCTACCTATGCATGTAAACCTGTATGAACTGCAGGAGATGAGAATTCTAGGTACATTGCAGGTACTGAGAAGAGTGCTCTTGGCAAACATCAAATATTGAAGCATACAAATCTCATGAACTTTAATTGTATTCTGACTTTGGAATGGGGTCCATTGCTGTCACAGCTTTAGAAATCCAAAACATTAGGAAAAAATCAGAAGTTATGTACTTAGCATAACTTGGTATCTGTGTTGTCCATTTTCATTCTTCCTCACTGATGGCTTACGGATCCAATCCTTAGATCAGACTCGGCTGCATTTTCCAGATTTTAGATCCAAGTCTTGAGCTCCTCCCTCTTCCCATAACACACTGCACTACCTCTAATTCCACAGATCAAGTTTGCTGCCTACATCTATAGGATTATAGAGACAGGACAGATAAGATAAACATTATCACTCAAATGTGGAATTCATGTAACACGCAATATCTTTCTAGAAAATAAGGCTGGGGGATGGCTGGGAGGGAAGGTACGGAAGAATGAAAATGGACAACACAGATACCAAGTTATGGTAAGTGCATAACTACTAAATCTGATGTTGTCCTTTTCATTCTTACTCACTGACTGATTAGAGTCCCCAGCTATGTAATTCTTGGGAGGCCCTCAAAGAAGGATACACCAGAGCACTGTTGAACCAAAGGAAGGTCTACTTCTGCAGACAATGTCCAGAATGCAATGCGTCACAAGGTTATGATTGCAAATGACTGTATTAGAGATATCATTAAGAGAAACTATGGAACAGAGGTTGATGAAGTAGTTATACATTTGTTAGAAAGGTTCTAGGATAACGAGGGAACTCTAAACCACTGGACAATAATTCAGCCAAAAATATGGTCAGTAATCTATTTGGCCAGGATGATATATGTTGCTGCTTAACCCAAGCGGTTAGAAGGAAAGGGAAATAAACTGCTGGACGGACTTTTTACTATTTGGTCCTATGAAAAAATAAACATAAACTGACAGTTTGAAGGGATGAGCAACATTGGCTAGTCAACCAAATCAATTTCTATTTTTTTAGTAGAGTGGGCGGGGCAATTGTAAACCTTTTACTGTATAAATAAGAGAAATACAATCAGTAATCCATTTAGCTAGTGTGACTTTTGGACACTGCTTGACCTTATTACTATTATTTATTTATTTCACAGTCTTTTATCGGAACAGTCTGATTGAGTCAATGGACCCATCTTCAGTGGAGACCTGGAGAGAAAAACTCCAAATGTGTACAAATATAGAAAAATCATGGCAGCCAAGATTTTACAATCAACTTCTCATAAGACCAGGAAGGAGGGAGAGTGAGAGATTTACTATTATTTATGTCAGGATAAATAATGCTATAGTACAGGTCCTGAACCTGCTGGCTAATGTCATGGACAAGGGAAGCAAGCCTGCACCATCTTACAATCACCAGACATAAGAAAACCATACAGTCAGTTTAAGGGTATGAAGACTGGGTGCTGGATCTCCTAAGGGTGAAATATCAGATCTGGACTGAGCTCCAGAATCCATGAAGGATATTTCAGATGTGATCCCATGAGAGGGAAACCACAACAGATGAGGCCAAAAGAAGAAAAGGGGAGGGAGAATGAGTATGACAGGGCTCTGCAACTCTCTGCCCTTTTTAGACATTGAGACCAATGGACGAGGGGGAGAAGTATAAGGGAACTCAGGAGGCCAGTCGTGAAAACCAAGCATCCTTCGGCAAGCAGAGCAAAGTATCTATTGTATTTGTTGTTTAGGGGGAAAAAAACAAGAAGACTGTAACAAGATTGGCTGCAACGGCTAAAAATCAGGTTTGCAATGGATTGTCTAAGGGACCACTCATGAGGAGTCAGACTAGACCTACAGAGTCTGTCTGCCAGAGCGTTGGACATCCCCATTATGTGTGTTGCAATCCGAGAGCGTTTTGAAGAAATCACCCATTCCCAAAACCCTCATGACATCTCTGCACAAGGGGTAAGAATGGGTCCCTCCTTGTTACAGATATACTAACTTACTGACATGTTATTGGTTTGCACTGAAAGTCTCCAGAGGGAGAACATCCTGAGAGGCTTGCAACGTGATTAGGGCAGCTCTCATCTCTACGATGTTGATATACAACCTGGTCTTCAGGGAAGACCACGTGCTTTGGACCATTTTTCACTTGAAAAGCCCCCTCAACTCCAGATGGGAAGTGTCCGTGGCCTCCATGATTGTGGAGGATGGGAGTAGAAGAAAAACAGCCTGTCCAGGAACAGGTGGTCCAACTGGATCCCCAGCGAAGATGACATTCGTACATTGGTTTGTGGTATTCAAGTGAGAGCTTATGAATTCCAAATTATGTGCAGGGGACAGATTCAATTTGTCAAATTCATACTAATGCCCAGGGATCTGGAGAGTTTAAACAGGTAATCTCCAGCTTGTAACAACTGATACCTGGTTGGAGCAGTTAAGAGAAATGTTTAGATGTGGAAACACCTGATATCCTTTGAGCCCCAGGTGAGCAGTCACTACCGTCATGCACATGGAAAAACATCCTAGGGGCTGTGGCGAGTCTGAAGGGCAGCTCTGAATTGGCAGGGAGTGGCTCCCAGCCGGTAATGCAGATGTTTTCTGGAGCACCTGTTTAATTTGATGTAATAGCATGTGTCCCAAAAAAAGGTATAGAGTACCTATAATCATTCTTGTGCAGAGGTGGTAGGATGGGTAGAACCTTGACCATCTGGAACTTTGACTTCTTTACACACAGAATATTTAAATCCAAAAAGGAAAACAAGGAAAATCAGTAGCAATAACCTCTGTGTATTACGCTTAGCACCAAGCATTGTTGTTAAGCTAGTCCAAGCATCCAGGTGCCGCAAAAAAAAAAAAAAAATTGCCTCCATAGATGGGCAGTCGGACAGCACCTCAAGAGCACTGAAAAAGTCTGTCAGTAAAGTTCTCCGAAGCCCTGGTTTTGCAGAGAAACTCTGTCTCCAGGGTCCAGGCTCCAACACCTAGCCTTCTTGGAAGGCCCACATCCTCAGGTAGACAAGCAAATTCATTGGGCGCATCCACGGAGTCACCAGAGTGCGGAATAGGTGAGAAATCCAAGTGGGTCTGACTGAAAAAACAACACACCGTCTCACTTCCCGAGAAACCCTGTTGGTCAAGTAGGAAAGTGAGTAGAGATAAAACCCAAGGGGTATAATGTAGCCAGTAATGTATTCATTTATTTTCAGGGACAGAGCACTGGTCTGTAATGATCTTAGATTTATCCTGTAGCCATGGAGGAGTATTGGCTAGGAAGACAGGATTTGTGCCAAAATTCACCTCCAAGGGTAGACTGACATCAACAAAATAGTGACAAAGTCTGATCCCAGTGGGGCCTCGGATCAGAAGAAACACACAACTGCTCTACAGCTCTGAATATAAGGACAGCCCGGCTCTCTCAGGGCGACCGACCATGGTTACAGGATCCAACTGAGGGAATACCTGAGCAGATTTGATCTGAAGGTGAAGAGGCAGTAAACAGAAATACCCCCCTCTCCTTTTTTATTAGATTTACGTGTTAACTTCAAACTTAGATACACAAATAACTGAAACAGGACAGATCTGGGCACCCTGGATCCGATAAAGGGTGAATTAAGCTGAAAGGCCGTCAGCTTAAAATTCAGTCTGGAAAGCCTCACACTTGTTAGATTCAGATTTAGCCTGGTCAGCTCCACACCAGACAATAAGTTACGGATCTGCAAGAGCTGGATCCGAGAACTGTCCAGCTCTCCTTAGGCACCTGCCATACCTCAGATTCAAGTATTAGGATCCGAAAGACATGAAGAGAATGGTCGGAATGATCAGATCTGATGTTAGGAGGAAGTGAATCCGAAGGAGTTGTACAAATGTCACAAGTCAGATCCAAGGAGGTTGTCCTGTAAGAGCAGAAGCAAACAGTCGGATCCGAAGACCTTGGATCCATGAAGAGTGGTAGGGTAGCAAAAAAGTCTCCAAAAACCTACCCATTCAGATCCGAGGAGAACTGGGGATCTGAATGTAACTCTAGCAACGTCAGATCCAAGGGACTGGATCCAAGATACTCTGCATTACTGAATGTTTCTTTCCTTACATGGGGGGGGGGGGGGTTGAGCCCCGAAACAACAGAAAGGAGCCTAAAAATGCATTTTTAGGATTTGAACTCTGCTCCTTAGTCCACTGCTTTAACTGAGGACATTGCAAATCTGAGAAAAACAAATTCCAGGCCATCCTCAATTAAATCTTCCAACGTCATTGCTCTTACAAAACTAGAGGTCGACAGCTAGAAGAAAAGAATAAGAGGCTTTACAACAGTTCAATTTTATTTTTAAATATGAAAACTGAGCCCAAAAAAAGACGGTTGTTATGCTCCGACTTCAGTACTACATGGATGCCAAAAAAAGCAAAGCAAAACATGGACATCAACACACCCACGAAGGCAGCCAGAGTCGTAGGAATCTCTAAAAGAGAATGACGACAAGATTCAGTAGGATTGCAAGACTTAAAACTCTGTACATTGTGTTCATGCGGTAAACACGAACTCCTACAGTCTTCAATGATTGGCAGCTGCTCTCATACCTCTCAACCTCATACAGCAAGAAATCTGCACAAAGCCAAAAATAATGGGGGACAAGGGCCCAAGTATAGGGACACTTTTTAAATATATCTCTTACAAACTTAGAAAGTTGACAGAATAACACATTTGCATTAACATAAATTTTCTAAAGGATATAAAGTGTAAAACTCAAATGTCTGTCATTTTCTGATTTTAACCTTCACTGATTTGCCAAAATTTGCCAAAAAAACACACTTTTATGAGAACAGACCACAATATGAAGCAAAAGGCTGTGGACATTCTGCGAAAATATGTACAGTGAGAGGTATAACTGCTTTTAATGGCATGGTGCACACATTACAATGACACAGAAGACCTGGTGGGAGGCATTCCTATCAGCTAAAACCAAAAAGAAAATCCTTAATGGGAAACAGGCAAACAGTACAGTTGTGTACACTTACCATAAATGTAGATGTTCGAGTGTATTCACTGTTGCAGTCGTTACATTAGGGTAATCTGCTGGCAGGTTGCCCTCAGTCGGCCTGAATAACAAAGTCTTGGGCCATGTATCAGTTGCTGTCTCCTCTTCCATGATGTCAGGTCGTCAGTGGAATAAAACATGCAGCCCATGCCATTTTATTCAGTTTTTCTTGCCCCAGATGTCAGGTGCCCCCCAAATGGGGAGCAAAATATATATATAAATAAACTGTAAATATATAAATACACTTTTAGCAACATAAACTTTTACCTTCAACTAAAAAGCAAATGCACCACAAAGGCTTTTGAGTATAGTGAAGGAAAGAAAAGATATAGAATGGGGGATGGCGGGTGGGTAACCCGGACTGCAACATTGAATACACTCGAACATCTACATTTATAGTAAGTGTACACAACTGTACTATGTTTTTCGTGTTTCACTGTTGCAGTCATTACATTTGGGTAGAATCCCAAAGCTATGGATGGGAAGATGGAACTAAATAGCATTAGGAGCGGCCATAAGGCCCTGCAGAACTGCAGTGGCAAAGCCTGCCCCGGATTTGGAAAAGAGAGGCAAATGATAATGCTTTGTGAAGGTATGAACAGAGCTCCAAGTAGCAGCTTCGATAATGTCTTTGGTAGGAACCCCTCTGAGAAAAGCTGTTGAGGTAGAGGCAGCCCTGGTGGAATGTGACCTGATCCCCTTGAGCACAGGTTTACCATGGTGCAAGTAGCAGAAATGAATGCAGTGGTTTAGCCACTCAGAAATAGTCTGCCTTGATATAGCTTTCCCTTCTGACCCTGCAGCAAATGCTACCAGTAGTTGCTCAGACTTTCTTAGAGACTTGGTCCTGTTTAAGTAGAATCTTAGTTGTCTGTTACATCCAATGAATGCAGAATCCGCATCCGCTTGTTCTGCAGTTTTGCGTACAATGTTGGCAGGTGAATTGTCTGGTTAAGAGCCACACTGGATACCACCTTAGGCATAAAAGAAGGATTGGTCCCAAGGGACACCTTGTCCGGGTAAAATGTAATAAAAGGCTCCACAGCCATGAGAGCCTGTAGTTCTGAAACCCTTCTTGCTGAAGTGACAGCCAAGAGGAAAGCCGTTTTCCAAGATAGAAATTTTATATCCGCAGTAGTTGCTGGTTCAAAAGGAGGCAGGGTGAGTTTTTCCAGCACAAAGTTGAGGTCCCATGCAGGAGTCGGTGATCTTCTGGGAGGCCTTAAATTTTTGGCCCCTCTAAGATACTGTTTAAGCAGAGGATGAGAAAAGAGGGGAGGCTCTGTGTTGTAATGAGGCGATATGGCAGTGGCATGGATTTTTATTGAAGAAAAAGATAGGCCCTTGTCAAGCATCTCAGTCAAATATTGTAAAATCTGAGGAATATTGGGCTTTGCTGTGTCCGTTCCTTGTGCTTGGTTCCAAGCACAGATTCTCTTCCATTTATCAGCATAAGATTTTCTAGTACTAGGCCTTCTGGCTTCCAAAATGACATCCATAACAGATTTACTGAGAGGTGTTGTTTGAATAATTAAATGATCAGCCATGCTGCAAGGTTCAGAGTTTGGAGCTGAGTGTGCATGAATTTGACTGTTCTGCTGAGACAGTAGATGAGGTATTTAAGGCAAGTACCAAGGAGGAATTTGAGACATATTCCTTAGAAGTGGGTACCAGTGCTGGCGAGGCCAGTCCGGAGCAACTAGGTTCATCTTTGGTTTTTCCTGTCTGACTTTTAGTAAGACCTTGGAGAGAAGAGGCAGAGGGGGAAAGGCATAGACTGACTGAAGGACAGGGCATCCACTTTCCATGCTTTCTTCTGACAAGTTCTTGTGCAGAATTTGTCCAGTTAATAATTTTGGGGAGAGGCAAATAGATCTATGTCTGGGCTCCCCCATTTCTCTGTTAACATGCTGAAGATTTGTGGATCCAGTTTCCATTCGTGCGGGTCCTTAAGATTTCTGCTTAGGTCGTCTGCCAGAGTATTTTGTTTTCCTGGCAGAAATTGAGCTTGAAGATGTATTCTGTAAGTCAAAGCTGTGTTCCACAATGCCATGGCTAGTTTGCAAAGGGGGGTAGGAATGTGTACCCCCCTGCTTATTTATGTACCACAAAACTGTGGTGGTGTCCGTCTTTATCAGTAGTTGTCCTGGATGAAGGAAGTCCTTGAATGCTGTCACAGCATTCTGAACAGCTAGCATTTCTTTCTGGTTGATATGCAGATTCATTTGTTTTGGGTTCCATTTGCCCTGAATGCATCTCCCCGCCAGGTGGGCCCCCCAAGCATAGTCTGATGCGTCTGTAGTTAGGGTTTGGGTGGCAGGGGGTAGAGTGAATGACAGTCCCTTGTTTTGGTGACGTGCTTCTGCCCACCAAGGAAACTCCTGTTGTAGGCAGTGAATGAGAGGAATCATTGTTTCCAGACTGTGACAATGTTGACTCCATAAACTTTTTAGGCACCACTGTAGTTTCCTCATATGCAGTCTCGCATATGGAATTAGTAGAATGAATGATGCCACGAATCCCAAAGCTTGCAGAATTTGTCTGGCAGATAACTGGGTTTTTGTTGCTATTTGTTTGAAGTATGTTGTCAGTTGCCTTTGTTTGTCTGGCGTAAGGTAAGCCATCGGGGCAGTTGTATTCAAGCTTGCACCCAGGAATGTAATTATTTGAGAGGGTACCAGTTGGGATTTCTTTTCATTTATTGTGTACCCTAGGCATGTAAGAAGACTTTTTACAAACGCCAGATATTGATGAAGAGTGTCCTTGTCCTCTGCTTGAATGAGACAGTCGTCCAGATAAGGATAAATTTGTATGCTTCTTTGTCTGCAGAATGCAATTACTGGTGCCAGGCACTTTGTAAAGAACCTGGGCACAGTAGATAAGCCAAAGGGAAGTGCAGAGAATTGGTAATGCAAAAAAACTACCTTGAAGTGGAGGTATCTTCTGCATGATTCCCTTATTGGGCTATGCAGGTATGCCTCTTTTAAGTCTAGAGTCACTAACCAAGTGTTCCTGCCCAGCATAGGCAGTAGCTGTTGTAAAGTCAGCATTTTGAATTCTGGAATGTCCAGGAATGTGTTAAAAATCGATAGGTCCAGCATTGGACACCAGGGCTAGTCTTTTCTGGGTACCAGGAAAAGTCTTGAATAAAAACCTTGTCCTTTTTCCTTTTCTGGTACTGGTTGAATAGCCCCCATAACCATGAGGGACATAACTTGTTTCTGAGCCTCTACCCACTGATTTTGTGGCAGACCTGGCCAACCGTTTGGAATTGGCAAAGTATGGAAATGAAATCTGTACCCTTGGGATACTATGTTTAATACCCACTTGTACTGGGTTATTAACTGCCAATTTTGAGCATGAAGTGCTAGTTTCCCCCCAAGGGGGCTGCCAAAAGATAAGTGCTTGGTGAAGGTAGAGGGAAGTCAATGAGACTGCTTACTGTAGGGTTGTGCTTTGTTCCCTCCAGATTTGGAGGTGGAGAGGCACCCCATTGCTTTGACCTGTAAGAACCCTGTGATTGGTATCTGGAGCCTTTTGAGTGCCTGGATTTGCCTTGAGTGGCTCTGTTGGCACAGGAAAGGACCAATTTTTGTAGGCCAGTGCCTGCTGAACCTGGGTGGCTGCACTTGCAAGAAATCCTTTACATTTTGCATAGATTTAGCTTTGTCTTCCATTTTCTTTAAAATCTCTTCTGCCTTATTAGGAAACAGAGTATCATGCTGCAAGGGGGGCAACCAACAGTTTAGCTTTAACATGATCAGGCAGATTTTGCTCCTTGAGCCAGACATGCCTTCTAATCACAGATCCAGTAACTGTGGCCCTGCAAGGGGCCTCCAAGGAATCAAAATCACATTGCAAAGTATGCTTTCCAACCTGTTCTGCTGAATGCAATAATTCCTGTAATTCTTTGTTTTCCACACAATGAGAAATCAACATAATTTTCTGTTTCAGTAAGCCTATAACATGCTGTTGATATTTAAGCATATGAAACTGGCAGTTTAAGGCCCTAATTGTCAAGGTTGCAGACGTATAAACCTTCTTTCCCCATCTATCCAGCTCCCTGGAATCTCTATCAGAGGGGGTAGGATTTTTGGCTGTAGAGGCCTTTACACCCTTGGGACCCTGTGAAATAGTCTCAGGATCAGCAGCAGGATTTTTGAATAGAAATTTGTGGGAGTCAGGAACCCTGTAATATCTGTCTGGCTTACTAGGAGCCGGAGGTAGGGAATCAGGAGCCATGCTTGATTCCGAAAACACATCATCAACAATGTCAAAGGCCTATCCCTGAGAAGGAAGAAGGAAATCCCTAAGCCTCTTTTTTGATTCAGAGAAGTCCTGACTCTCCCAGTGAAAATGTTCCCTTAAAGTATGCAAAGTTTCTCCAAAAGAGTAATCCTCAGGGGGAGATGCAGATGGGATTGATTCTTCTGCATCAGAATCCTCATAGGATGGAATAGAAAATTCCTGATCAGAAGAAATGGAAACCTGATTCATAATCAGTGCCTTACCTAGGCATCTTAGCGGGGGGGGGGGGGGTATTGGGTTGGGAACCCCTGATCAAGGTAATTAAGTCCTCAGCCATTTTGATCATCTGTTTTTTAGGCATAGGGGCCTGAGCACGTGGCTCATGCGTCAGTTTTTTTAGACATAGAGGATGTTTTTGATCTTGTTTTTGAAGCTGGCATTGGTTTAATATAAAAATACTGAGACCGGAAAACACCCTCAGAAGCTGGTGCCTTCTCAGCGGCTCTGGACCCATCCAAGAGAGAACATCCATGGGTTCAATACTCTTGAGAATCTTGCGGCATACTAGACTCCGAATGGGTCTTGGTAGAGGCCTGCGACTCAACAGTAGCGGGTATCAGGGGCTGCGTAAGCGCCTGAGTACCAGCGAACCAGCGACTGGCTTAGGAGAAGCTTCATCGTCGGTTTTGGACCGCGACGGTCTGTCTCCGTCTTTTTCTTTGCACTTTTTGTGAACTTGTTAGTACTTTTTGTGAACTTGTTAGTCGGATTGCTAACAGACGACATTTCAGGATAATTAAGTCTTGATCCAAAATATTTAGAAGCAAAAATATACAGACGCTTAATAGTGCACTGGTGAAATCTAGCACAAAACCGACAGCAAGGCACGTTATGATCTGGGCCTAGGCAAGGAATACAGTACAAATGAAAATCCTTATGAGGTATTTGCTTCCCACAAGTAATGCAATTATTAACTTTTACTGACATCAGTAAGGAACAAGAAAAAGTTTCCCCAACTGGGTACTTAGCTTTAGTTTGAAGACTTCGATTCTGAAACTCGAATGCGACAATTTCAGGAGTCGGCAGAATGGCACTTGCGAACTGCATCTGCTTAGGGCACCGCGCGGCAAGAAAGACTGAATAAAGTGGCGTCAGCTGCATGTTTTATACCCCTGACGACCTGACGTCATGGAAGAGGAGACAGCAACCGACACAGGACACAAGACTTTGTTATTCAGGCCAACTGAGGGCAACCTGCCAGCAGATTACCCTAATGTAATGACTGCAACAGTGAAACACGAAGAACATCTGCTACACCACTTCATCAGAGCCTGAGACAAAAGGGGGAGAGGGAAGAAAGCCTGAAGACGGCATCAGCCAAACTTTGCATGACCATTAGCTGCCAGCGGCATAAAAGGGAGACACTCTGTCCAACTGAACATACATTCAACACCCGAATTCTGCACGTCACCACAATTTAGTTGCGAGAAATCAGACTCTAAAACAATGGCTCTTATAATGTAGAAGTTGCTAGCATAACAGGATTTGAGTTAGAACGCATTTTCTAAGGAAACAAAGTCCAAAACTCAAACATAGATGAGCATTCCATGAAAAAAGACAGCTGAGAGGTACGGCTAGATCGAGATGGGGGAAACAATGTGAAAGGCAAGAAAACCTAAAGGCAACTCAGCAGCAAGAGAACAAGTAAGCTGGCAAAACAGAGCAAACAGAGAGAGGAAAGAATAATATGTACACAAGCAACCTGTAACCAAAGGAAAACATTTTACCAGCACTAATATGATAAGAACCAAAAGGGAGGAAGGGACTATTTGCCAAAAAAACTACTTATATGAAAAAGAAAAGACATAAGAAAACTAAAGTCTTTACACTTCGAGACTACAGAATCTTGCGTCTTGTTAGTCTGGTGGCAAATGAGATCTGGGAAGTTAAAGTTAGTGGGATTATGGGAAGAGGGAGGAGAGCGAGACTTGGATTATGGGAAGAGGGAGGAGAGTGAGACATGGATCTAAGGTCTGGAAAATGCGGCCAAGTTGGATCTGAGGATTGGATCTGTAACCCATCAGTGAGGAAGAATGAAAAGGAAAACATTAGATTAAAAAAGTGAAACCTCAATCAGTAGTGTGATTACTGAATGCATTAAGACTTGCATGTGGTCCCTGGGAATCTGGATATGTCCAGTGGAATTTGTACTTTTGTCTTAAAAGTTTAAACAATGGCTTTTTTTTTACTGATAATTTCATTTGGTTCACAGGTTCATAGCTTAGTGTTAAGGCTAGTTGACCTTGTGGGTCCTTTAGGCCTAGCCAATTACCCCATGTAACGATCAAATCCTGTACCTTGTGTCTGTAAGATAAACACATCAACCAACATACCAACCTTCCACCTTCATAAGTGAATACTAGGCTAACTGCCCTGCAGGGCCATTTTAAGCCTAACCAATAACCCAGAATCAAACCCTGTACCTTGTGTCTGAAAGGTTATTGATTATGCTGGTCATCCAATTACTAGAATTCTGCTCTACACATGTGAAATGGAGGGAGGACATCTAGCTGATTGGTATCCTGGATGGGCTATGACTCAGAATCCTTAATACTTTTTGTCTGCAATCAACTCAGCCAACTACTGTACTAATAATCACGTTAAGTGGCAAACTGTATTTTCTGCGAGATACACAACTCTTAGAGATTATCATTTACTGTGGCATGGATCTAAGAACCCAACCCAAAAATGGGGTGCACTTAGTGGAGTTAAAGCTCCTCATAAACCACACGTATACATGCACTTGGAAAGCAGTGCTTTCAAGAAACAGTATTCATCACTCAAACTGCTCCATATATCAGTAACACTTTGGATTTCAAACTATCATTCTTCCTTGTTCAAGAAACTACAACGGACAACTAATCACATATACTCTACAAGTTTTAATATTGCTTAATGGCAATTTCCAACAGGAAGGCTGACAAACACTTTCTTTTATGAGACTCTCAATGATATTCTACTTCCTAGTGATACCCTTAAACCACTTCAAACTCTGCCTTACAAAACAGCACAACTGCCTACAAATCACTTCATAAAACTTTCTTGGGCAGCTAGTTTATTTTATTTTTACTTATCCTTTGTTGCCAGGTTAGCCCCACTAGGCCAATAGCCTCTTTTTCAGGGGAGATCCGAGGTAGTATTTACATTAGTAATGGGAATTTGGCAAGGGTTTCAGGAAACTTCCCCCTTCTCTTTTCGATAAATGGGACCACAGTTTATCATTTCATTCAAAGGACAAAATACTCAGCATCCTCCCTTATACTGCACTGCAGGTTAAGCAATCTATCTGTCTGGTGTGGGAACAGAACTCACAACCTTCTGCACTTAAGGTGTGAACGCTACCTGTTACACCACTGGCAATGCTCAACATTACTATTATCTAGGTTTTGCTTTCCCTCTGTTTTCATTTCTAAGATTCCCATTGCCAGCATACCCTTTGGGATATGCCCCCTTCCTTTTTTTTTTTCAAACCTATTTTTATTGAATTTTTCAAACATACAAAGGGAAAACTGTAAGTCATTGCGGGAAACATTAAAGTATAGGTATATATGTAACAGTTAGTGCAAAAACTATGCATTTAGAACACAGCAGTTATCTTACAGGGAAGCTTACATCTTGGAGACCAATATAGGCAGTAAAGACCCCCAAATAACCTATTACAGTCAAAGTCTAGGGATACAAATGGAAAGTGGCTTGGAAGGAAGAATATATGACTGTCTTAAGAAGAAAGAAAAGTGGTAAGGAGGGTATAACCATAAAAAACAACTATTTACACCATGTACTTCTATTTATACCATATTTACAACATATTTACACCATGGATGCCAGAGGATAACAAAATGATACAACAAAATATTTTGTAAAATCAAAAGTTACCGTGTGGTGGTAACAATGTCCAATGGTTATAGGGCCAGAAATGATACTGATGGAGGTTTTCCTGGAATGTAGTGTTAGAGACCCACATTTTGGAAGATTATTTAGTTTGGATGGATAAGCCCCCTTCCTGTTCTCTCAGTTATTCCAGCTAGCACATGCTCAAGCTAACTTCCACCATTCAAGATGTGAAATGCCATTTCCCTCTCTTCAGAAGTTCAAATTCCAACTCAAAAATCATCTCGACTTCTTGGTCCAAGTAATTAATCACATCAAACAAGACTTTCTCTCACATCCTTTTTCACCATATTGTGATTCCTGACGCAGTAACTTCAAACAATACAGTCTTAATAGTTTACTTACCCTATTTATAATCTGCATTTGTTGTGACTCCACTTTGTGAAACCTATCTACATTAGATTTGGCCTGCTGGGTCTTACAATGACCAGCTCTTTCTTGGACTGCCCCATCCCTCAACACAAGGCTAGGTTGCTACAGACCAGCTACAGTTAAAAAATAGTGAAGCTAATCAAACATACCGCATTTCATTATACTAGCAGTACATGCACTATTCAAGATGCTCAGTCTCACAATCTTATAACCATGTACTCAGGTCCTACTGATGCAGCATACCCACCAGAGTATTCTTTATTTGATTCTAATCCTAAAATTAAAAAGGCTGATAATTACATGGTAGCATTTTTTTAACTGAACACATGATCTGTACATCTTACCATCTGAAAATTCTTCTGAAGGAGTCAAAGACAAAACGCTCTGTATTTCACTGCTGTCAGAATCTTGACTGTCTTTATGTCCCAGCCTCCTAGGTGAGGCAGATGCCCAAGATGAAGAGGCTGCTTGATGAACCAGAACAGTTTCTGATCGCTGAGAGCCACTACCTTGGCAATGCTCTGCATGTCCTGGACTTGCATCCTCTCTCCTAGAGATCTGCATTAGTGGTTCATGCTGCTGTAGTTCTGTTCCACTTGTAGATGGTCCCTCTGAAAGGACAATCTGTACTCTGGAGTCTGAAGTCTGGATGCAGTTCCCAGCGCTACCATAGACAGCTTCTTCATATGAAGGTAGTGATACTTGTACACCATCCACTACTATTGACACTGGTTCCCCTGACACACCCTGTTCACGTCTAAAGAAAAAAAAAGAAAAGGAAAATGTTAGATTATTTGTTTTTGGAAGAGGCAATATTTTTCTTCATGGAAAAGACAACCATACTATTTGTAGTTCAAGTTTATGAAAGTACAGTTGTGTACACTTACCATAAATGTAGACATTTAAGTGTATTCACTGTTGCAGTCATTACATTTGGGTAATCTGCTGGCAGGTTGCCCTCAGTCGGCCTGAATAACAAAGTCTTGGGTTCTGTATCGGTTGCTGTCTCCTCTTGCATGGCGTCAGGTCGTCAGGGGTATAAAACATGGAGCGACACCATTTTATTCAGTTTTTCTTGCCCCAGATGTTAGGTGCCCCCAAATGGGGAGCAAAAATATATATATAAATAAACTGTAAATATAGAAATGCACTTTTAGCAACATAAACTTTTACCTTCAAATAAAAAGCAAATACACCACAAAGGCTTCTGAGTATAGTGAAGGAAAGAAAAGGTATAGAATGGGGGATGGCGGTTGGGTAACCCGGACTGCAACAGTGAATACACTCGAACATCTACATTTATGGTAAGTGTATACAGCTGTACTATGTTCTTCGTGTTTCACTATTGCAGTCATTACATTTGGGTAGAATCCCAAAGCTATGGATGGAACTAAATAGCATTAGGAGTGGCTATAAGGCACTGCAGAACTGCAGTGGCAAAGCCTGCCCTGGATTTGGAGAAGAGAGGCAAATGATAATGCTTTGTGAAGGTATGAACAAAGCTCCAAGTAGCAGCTTCTAGAATGTCTTTGGTTGGAACTCCTCTGAGAAAGGCTGCTGAGGTAGAGGCAGCCCTGGTGGAATGTGACCTGATTCCCTTGGGCACAGGTTTACCATGGTGCAAGTAGCAGAAACGAATGCAGTGGCTTATCCACTTAGAAATTGTCTGTTTTGATATAGCCTTCCCCTCTGATCCTGAAGCAAATGCCACCAGTAGTTGCTCAGACTTTCTTAGAGATTTGGTCCTGTTTAAGTAGAATCTTAGTTGTCTGTGTACGTCCAATGAATGCAGAATCTGCTCCCCCTTGTTCTGCGGATTTGGGTAAAATGTTGGCAGGTGAATAGTTTGGTTAAGAGCCATGCTGGATACCACCTTAGGCATAAAGGAAGGATTGGTCCTGAGGGGCACCCTGTCCGGGTAAAATGTAATAAAAGGCTCCACAGCCATGAGAGCCTGTAGTTCTGAAACCCTTCTTGCTGAAGTGATTGCCAAAAGGAAAGCTGTTTTTCAACATAAAAATGTTATACCCGCAGCTGGTTCAAAAGGAGGCAGGGTGAGTTTTTCCAGCACAAAATTGAGGTCCCATGTAGGAGTTGGTGATCTTCTGGGAGGCCTTAAATTGTTGGCCCCTCTAAGATACTGTTTTAGCAGAGGATGAGAAAAGATAGGAGGCTCCGTGTTGTAATGAGCCGAGATGGCAGAGGCATGGATTTTTATTGAAGAAAAAGATAGGCCCTTGTCAATCATCTCAGTCAAGTAAAATCTGAGGGTTATTTGGTTTTGCTGTGCCGTTCCTTGTGCTTGGTTCCAAGCACAGAATCTCTTCCATTTATCAGCATAAGATTTTCTAGTACTAGGCCTTCTGGCTTCCAAAATTACATCCATCACAGATTTACTGAGAGGTGTTGTTTGAATAATGAAATTATCAGCCATGCTGCAAGGTTCAGAGTTTGGAGCTGAGTGTGCAGAATTTGATTGTTCTGCTGAGACAGTAGATAAGGTATTTGAGGCAAGGTGGTGGTGCTGTGGTAGCGTTGTCACCTTACAGTAAGACAGTGTCCTGTTCGAGTCTCAGCTAGAGCGTCTTCTGTGTAGAGACATATGTGAATGGGCGTACATTCGTTGAAGGTTGTGCTTCAGGGCCAGCAACTTGGCACGTAAAAATTTACGGTCAATCATTAGCGAACCAGAGTTCCGCTGTGTAGACTCCTAACCGGAAAAAGCCGAAAGACACAACAATAAAGACACAACAATAACCAAGGAGGGAGTTGAGACATATTTCTTAGAATTGGGTACCAGTGCTGGTGAAGCCAGTCCGGAGCAATTAGGATAATTTTTGGTTTTTCCTGTCTGACCTTTAGTAAGACCTTGGAGAGAAGAGGCAGAGGGGGAAAGGCATAGACTGATAGGTTTTTCCAACTGAAGGACAGGGCATCCACTTTCCATGCTTGTCTGTGATATGCCCTTGTGCAGAATTTGTCCAGTTGATAATTTTGGGGAGAGGCAAATAGATCTACGTCTGGGCTCCCCCATTTCTGTGTTACCATGCTGAAGATTTGTGGATCCAGTTTCCACTCGTGCTGGTCCATAAGATTTCTGCTTAGGTCGTCTGCCAGAGTATTTTGTTTCCTGGCAGGAATTGAGCTTGAAGATGTACTTGCTAAGTCAAGGCTGTGTTCCACAATGCCACGGCTAGTCTGCAAAGGGGGTAGGAATGTGTACCCCCTGCTTGTTTATGTACCACATAACCGTGGTGTTGTCCGTCTTTATCAGTAGTTGTCCTGAATGAAGCAAGTCCTTGAAGGCTGTCAGAGCATTCTGAACAGCTAGCATCTCTTTCTGGTTGACATGCAGATGCATTTGTTTTGGGCTCCATATGCCCTGAATGCATCTCCCCGCCAGGTGGGCCCCCCAAGCATAATCTGATGCATCTGTAATTAGGGTTTGGTGGCAGGTGGTAGAGTGAATGACAGTCCCTTGTTTTGGTGACATGTCTCTGCCCAACAAAGAAACTCCTGTTGTAGGCAGGGAATGAGAGGACTCATTGTTTCCAGACTGTGGCAATGTTGACTCCATAAACTTTTTAGGTACCATTGAAGTTTCCTCATATGCAGTCTCACATATGGAATTAGTAGGATGCAGGATGCCATGAACCCCAAAGCCTGCAGAATTTGTCTTACAAATAACTGGGTTTTTGCTGCCATCTGTTTGAAGTATGTTGTCAGTTGCCTTTGTTTGTCTGGAGTAAGGTAAGCCATCTGGGCAGTTGTATTCAAGCTTGCACCCAGGAATGTAATTATTTGAGAGGGTACCAGTTGTGATTTCTTTTCATTTATTGTGTACCCTAGGCATGTTAGAAACCTTTTTACAAACGCCAGATGTTGAAGAAGAATGTCCTTGTTCTCTCGTTGAATGAGACAGTCATCCAGGTAAGGACAAATTTGTATGCTTCTTTGTCTGCAAAATGCAATTACTGGTGCCAGGCACTTTGTAAAGACCCTGGGCGCAGTAGATAACCCAAAGGGCAGTGCAGAGAATTGGTAATGTAAAAAAAGCTGCCTTGAAGTGGAGGTATCTTCTGCACGATTCCCTTATTGGGATATGCAGGTATGCCTCTTAAGTCTCGAGTCACTAACCAAGCATTCCTGCCCAGCATAGGCAGTAGCTGTTGTAAAGTCAGCATTCTGAATTTTGGAATGTCCAGGAACTTGTTCAAAATTGATAAGTCCAGTACTGGACACCAGGCATCGTCTTTTCTGGGTAACAGGAACAGTCCTGAATAAAAACCTTGTCCGTTTTCCTGTTCTGGTACTGGATGAATAGCCCCCATATCCATGAGGGACATAACTTGTTTCTGTGCCTCTGCCCATTGATTTTGCTGCAGATCTGGCCAACCGTTTGGTATTGGCAAAGTATGGAAATGAAATATGTACCCCTGGGATACTATGTTTAATACCCACTTGTCCTGGGTAATTAACTGCCAATTTTGAGCATGAAGTGCTATTTTTTCCCCCAAGGGGGCTGCCAAAAGATAAGTGCTTGGTGAAGGTAGAGGGAGGTCATTGAGACTGCTTACTGTAGGGTTGTGCTTTGTTTCCTCCAGATTTGGAGGTGGAGGCACCCCATTGCTTTGACCTGCAAGAACCCTGTGATTGGTATCTAGAGCCTTTTGAGCACCTGGATTTGCCTTCTTTCCCCATCTATCCAGCGCCCTGGAATCTCTATCAGAGGGGGTAGGATTTTTGGCCGTAGAGGCCTTTACACCCTTGGGACCCTGTGAAATAGTCTCAGGATCAGCAGCAGGATTTTTGAATAGAAATTTGTGGGAGTCAGGAACCCTGTAATATCTGTCTGGCTTACAAGGAGCTGGAGGTAGGGAATCAGGAGCCATGCTTGATTCCGAAAACACATTATCAACAATTCTAATACAGGAGATTTAGCCAAAGGTCTATGCTGAGGAAGAAGAAGGAAATCCCTAAGCCTCTTTTCTGATTCAGAGAAATCCTGACTCTCCCAATGAAAATGTTCCCTTAAAATATGCAAGGTTTCTCCAAAAGAATAATCCTCAGGAGGAGATGCAGATGGAATGGATTCTTCTGCATTTGAATCCTCATAGGGTGGAATAGAAAATTCCTGATCAGAAGAGGAATCAGAAGAAAAGGAAACCTGATCTGAAGATTCATAGTCAGTGTCTTGCCTAGGCCTCTTAGCATGGGGGGGGGGCCCTGATCAAGATAATTAAGTCCTCAGCCATTTTGATCATCTGTTTTAGGCATAGGGACGTGAGCACGTGGCTTATGCGTCAGTTTTTTAGACTTAGATGTTTTTGGTCTTGTTTTTGAAGCTGGCGTCGGTTTTATATAAAAATGTTGAGGCCTGAAAACGCCCTCAGAAGCCAGTGCCTGCTCAGTGGCTCTGGACCAAGGGAGAGACATATGCGGGTTCAGTACTCTGAGAATCTCGCAGCATACCCATTTGTGCATGGGTCTCGGTAGAGGCCTGCGACTCAAAAGTAGCGGGTATCAGGGGCTGCAAAAGTGCCTCACTGAGTACCAGCAAACCGGCGTCAGTTTTTTAGACTTAGATGTTTTTGGTCTTGTTTTTGAAGCTGGCGTCTGTTTTATATAAAAATGTTGAGGCCTGAAAACGCCCTCAGAAGCCAGTGCCTGCTCAGTGGCTCTGGACCCATCCAAGGGAGAGACATCTGCGGGTTCAGTACTCTGAGAATCTCGCAGCATACCCATTTGCGCATGGGTCTCGGTAGAGGCCTGCGACTCAAAAGTAGCGGGTATCAGGGGCTGCGAAAGTGCCTCACTGAGTACCAGCAAACCGGCGAATGGCTTAGGAGAAGCTTCGTCGTCGGTTTTGGACCTAGACGGTCTGTCTCCTCTTTGCATTTTTTGTGAACTCCGTTAGTCGGATTGCTAACCAATGATATTCCAGGATAATTAAATCTGGATCCAAAATATTTAGAAGCAAAAATATACCGATGCTTAATAGTGTGTTGGTTAAATCTAGCACAAAACCGACAGCACGGCACATTATGATCTGGGCCTAGGCAAGGAATACAGTACAAATGAAATTCCTTATGAGGTATTTGCTTCCCACAAGTAATGAAATTATTAACTTTTACTGACATCGGTAAGGAGCAAGTAAAAGTTTCCCCAATGGGGTACGTAGTTTTAGTTGAAGACTTTGGTTCTGAAATTCGAATGAGAAAATTTCAGGAGCCGGCCGAGCGGCACTTGTGAACTGCTTCTGCTTTGGGCACCGTGCAGCAAGAAAGATTGGATGAAATGGTGTCGGCTGCATGTTTTATACCCCTGACAACCTGACGTCATGGAAGAGGAGACAGCAACCGATGCAGGACCCAAGACTTTGTTATTCAGGCCGACCGAGGGCAACCTGCCAGCAGATTACCCAAATGTAATGACTGCAACAGTGAAACATGAAGAACATCCACCTATTTCCTAGGTATATGCATTAAATTAAAAAAAAAACTACAGGCAAAATAGTTAAAATGATAAACTGCAATAAATTAAAACAAAGACATACATAAAAAGTAATAAAAAAAAGCTTCTCCAATCAATCAGTTTGCTGAAATAACAATGACTTATAATAAAATGGCTGAGGCAAGGCAAACTGGCTATTAACACAATATAAAAAATGTAGACTGGAAGTAATGTCTAGATCTATAAAGCCCACTCAAAACAGTTAGGACTAGTTTGAGACCACTCAATATTAGGGACTCTTCTAAACCACACTGGTAACAAATGCCAAAGGAAAAATGGATTCAAAAAGAATCTGCACAAACTTCTAGAATTGCCAGGAACCTCGAAGAATATGAATACACATCCACCATATCCAACAACTCCATGTTGACTCAGTGAAGGGGTCAGAAAAGCTGAGGGAATGTGGCAAGTCTCCAATGGGAATTTGTGTGTTTCTGTGTGTGTGGATACTGCCAGATTGTTATGTTGAAAACAACTTTTAGCGAACTATGAATTTGCTCTTTTTTCCACTGTTGTGCAACCATGCAGTCAGCATACACAAGACTGGGTGGTGCAGGAAGCTTGTGCCCCCTGCAAAAAACAAACAAAAAAACATATATATGTATGTGTGTGTGTGTGTGTGTGTGTGTGTGTGTGTGTGTGTATATATATATATATATATATATATATATATATATATATATATTTACACACACACACACATATATATATATATATATATATATATATATATATATATATATATATATATATATATATATATATATATATATATATATACACACACACACACATATATATATATATATATATATATATATATATATATACATACACAAACACACACATATATATATATATATATATATATATATATATATATATATATGCACACACATACATATATGCACACACATATACATATATATATATATATATATATATATATATATATAAATATAAAATTTCCTGAATGTGGCTTTCAGTGTAACCATTTCAGAATTTCAGAGTACTGGGCCTTGCAGCAAGAGGATTTATAGAGTCATCGTGAAACTAAGGCTGATCCCAGGTCACAGCTATTGAAGACAGCAGTACCCAAGTTATGAAAGATCGATACCAATCAAGTTCCAAGCTAGGCAGCCCAAGGCACATTACAGTAGTACTCATGGTCTGAAAATACCATAACATGCACAATTACAACAGTCCTGCAGATGTAATAAGCTGTTTCATAAGTAAAAATGCCTAAGATGGAAAACAGGAAGATCTGATAGCTGATACCTTGCCTTTAAAAATCAGCTTACCATTAAAAACATCCTCTAGTTTCACACGTTTGGCATGAATTCCAGTTTTTTACCATTACATGCAACGTTAGGGGGCAAATGAATGGAAAACAGCTCCTGAGACAACTCTGCAATCATGCAGACAGACAGAGAGGCAAATCAGACCAAGGCAACGACTGTGATGATACCATAGTAAAAGACTTGGTCCAAAGAACTCCATGGTTCACTCTCAGATACTAAATGGGAGCTCTAACAGGACCAAAACCAAATCAAGGCACTGATCCTTAACATAAGAAAGTAATTAAAATCCCAGATAAAAACATCTCAGCACTATGTCTAATCTGAATACTGTTTCTCTTAAGCAGTGAATCCAGCTGCTTGAACACCACACTACCTGCTCTACTGTCTTACTGACAAGTGATAAGACAGAGACTGGGTTAAAGATCGAATAAGCTATTTCTGCCTTCATTAAAATGGAAGTGACCAATACCTTCATTAAAACAAATGGAAAAACTCCTGGCTTAACCAAGGTTATGACAATCTGGTAAAGAAGTGGGCTCAGAGCTTCCACTCAAGCCAGCGGTTTAGTATGGCAGGGGTCCAGCCATGGAGAGATGGATGTAGGCAGGAAACAACAGCAACAAACTCAATCAGGAATAAGAAAAATTGTAAGGTCAAAACAGCACACTCTAACTCTCTGTGACATCATAAGGTCTCTGCAAACATGCAATACAGAACACTTTGACCAATGGAAGGTTTGTGACAAAATACCAGGCTTCAGGCTCACACTCACTTGACAAAGTCTTCCCGGTGGTGAGAAATGTTATGTTACACATCGTCCACATCAACCTGAAAAGGGCAAGTGGTCTAATTATCACAGCACAGAACTCCTGGGAAACATACACAGCCATATTCTGTAAGATTTCCCCAATAAATACAGCAATGTTCACTTAATAAAAAGCAAAGCCATATTCTGTATGACCTTCCCAATAAATACAGCAATGTTCACGTAATACAAAGCTTTTCCTCAAGCAGAACAGTGTGATGGCATAAAACCTTTAGCCTTTGCCTAGCCCACCTAAATTCATAGAAATCACAGCTGTATCATGAGCTCTTGTGATATAGAGTCAGATGTACATGGCTTGCAGCTTAAAGATCCAGAGATGCCCTAAAGGTATAACTATCTATCTCAAGTCAATTTTGATCACAAGTACTGTTTCCTTGTTATTGCCAGTGCACAAGGAGACCCAACCTGTGTGAGGTACTCAGCTACAGACTCCTACATCATATCAAGCGTAGTCTGGGTATTCTACCAGTCATGAATCAGAGAATGCTACAGTCCAACAAAATGACAAGTGCCAACAATAAGCTACTATTGGTCATAGCTCCAAGATGAACGCCCAAGTCCAATATATGACCATAACGATGGGTACAAGAGATAACTTGGCCAAACACAAACCCCTTAAGCAATTAACAGGAACTATTTTACAACTGCCACAGACTCTTCTTCCTCTCTGGCATTAAAATGGCCTAACAGTAACCAACTGGGCAATGCCAACAGCAAGGAGACAAGGAAGTCTCAAAACTCTTGCAGGGACATAATCACATTACCTGGTAGACAAAACATGAGAAGGAACCCAGAGTTTGCTCCAGGATCCTTGGCATACTCAAAAGAGTTGTATGCCTCAGTAAGAGCCTTACCCAATTCAAGAGATGATCAATAAATTACTGCAACCTGCCCTCCCCAACTCTAAATGGCTAAGGGTACTGCACAATGTCTGCCAAAACTGGACCAAAGTTATCTCACAAAGTTTCCATTACAAATGCAAGATCACAAGACCTAATCAAATCAAGAGTTTATTCCATGCTTGTTGAGACAGACCTGGCATTCAAGTATAGCACCCTCAACAAAGCTTCAGAGGATCAATTACAATCTGCCTATCCCAGATGACAAAAGCAAGTGAAAAGTACATCTAAACGAGCAAGAGAGATAAGAATCTCCCAATACAATGTTTTAACCAAGGAGTGTGCTACAAAACACTGGAATCAATAAATAACCCACATTTGAGTCCCTAAATGCCAGCGATGATGACATTCACTCCCCCTGGCTAAAACTGCATAAATTACATCTGCTAGGCAACCATGGGTTGGCTTTCTC
Source organism: Protopterus annectens (assembly GCF_019279795.1). Classification (NCBI taxonomy): domain Eukaryota; kingdom Metazoa; phylum Chordata; order Ceratodontiformes; family Protopteridae; genus Protopterus; species Protopterus annectens. Next base: position 256,803,699 of record NC_056737.1, read on the forward strand.
TAAAAATCATTTCCAGTAACCAAGCAGAGCAGAACCCAACCTAAATGTCTGGCAAGTAACAAGAATGTCCAAGCAGTACCTAGGATTTATATGCCTAATTAAGTAGTGATTACAATCCAAGTAAGACAGATGAGAAAAGGCACCAAAAGTATGAATAATCCTTACTCTAACAGTCAAAAATATCTCCAAAAAGTATAGAACCTTTTTCTCAAAAAAGAGCAGTCAAGGCAGTATTCTGTCCAGGCAAGCGGAAAAACAAAATGCTAAAGTGGCAATAAGCACCATTAGTGCCTGAAGACCAGAGGAAAATCCTGCAAAGGCAGAATAAACAGCATGAACAATTTTCTAAGTAGGCTATAGTGAAACTAGCAATAGAGATGACAAGAATCCCAAGGATATTAAATCTAGTCAATAAATCAGAAATGAATAAATGAAATTAGATGCAAGTACTGTCTTCTAACACCTCGGCCATAATAACAAAATACCGAGTTAGCTGATTTAACAAGCACCATAAAAGTTACTGACAGGACTCAAGTGTTTAACGTCTGTAGGCAGCTGTTACTGGAATCCATTACAAATAACTGGAAAGCAACCAGCAGGTGCTTTACTCAAAATGGTTTTGAATACCGAAATGCATCAAAATCAAAGTCCAATAGAAAATACTGTCAGCAAAGTTAAAATGATGTACTATCCAGAGGCAAAGTACCGGTGAAAGGTCCTAAACAGCCAGCCAGTAAATGAGTCAAACAATCGAGATGCTACATTCACATGCATTCAAAAACAGAAGCTGTAATATAAAAATGGAAAACCCAGCAAGGAGTCCAATAAAAAGATTAAGAAAATATAGGATCAGCAAACACTTCAGCAATTGCTATAATGCAAAAAGACAACAATAGAAAAAGAGCAGTAAAATGGCAAGTTGTGAAATCTAGAGTCATCTCAAATAAATATCAAATCATTTATAATGTCCTCATAGGTGTACTAAAACCAATGATGTGAAACACAAGAAAACAGACCAGTAGGGCAAAATGTAACTCAGCCTAGAGCAAGTACTGTGCACGTGTCTAATACTTGTAAAAAAAAAAAAAAAAATACAAAGACAATGTTTCTACAAACATTTAAGACAGTGTTAGATCATAAATGCTGTTGTCAGCTGCTGCTTCAAGTATAAAATCAAATAACCAAACACGAAGTATAATAAAACAACGACATTACTGCTAGACTCCAGGGTAAACTTTATGAAACACCCATTTTAATCCACAACTGGCTCAGAAATGTGAGAAGCACAAGAAACAGACCAGGCTTGCAATACAAGGCAGAAACATTTAGCCATAACTTCCATGTCTATTTTCTGCACCCCCCACAGATTAAACATAATACAAACATACAAATAATTATTAAAACTGTTAACACATTCAAACTATAACACTAAACAGTACTTAGATGTAAAGCTCAAGCAAAAAATATATATATATATCTTTTCTGTGAAAGAAGGATGCAGTAAAGCTCATGTTAAAAGACAAAAACATCTCTTATTCTCCTTTCTCCCCAAGGAATAATATACCATGAGGTACTCACCAGCAGATGTACGAATCCATTTACTTTAGAAAGATTGGTCCTTGGTAGCTTTTTTGTTCTTTTAACTCTTGCACTAAGCAAAAAGATAATTTCTCCTGAATGGTTAAATGTTTGCCAGTTACTGGCATGTAACAGGTATCAACCACAAGCCACAGCCCTCCTATCAGACATGGAAAGCATCAGGAGAGTTCTACATATAGAAAAAGTATTTGGATCTACCAGTCCTGGTTAATCAACTAACAGAGTACTTCTCGTGGGGCATACTCCGGCACTAATTACAGCCAAGGTGGCAAACGGAGGTGATGCCTCTCAGAGGAAATGTTTATCATGAAAACATGGCGACCACCCTAGGATACAGAAATGTATCTCACAAGCAAACACTTTTCGAAGACAGCAGGACTACAAGTATAAAAACAACCAAATCCATGTCTACAACTGTAGAAAAGCCTGAAATGAGGGCTGCAATGTTACTGTGCTAAGCTTTTCAAAGATAAGTTACATGCACACCACAATACACTAGGACTTGAGGGAGATGAAGGGAAGGAACCAACACAGTGGAACGATTCCCATACCTGCTGTTATGTGTAAAGTACCTTAAAAAAACACACACACACTATGTACTTTTACCCACTTGTGTCTTCATTACAGCCTTTATCACTGGGAAAGGTAATAAAACACCAGGTGGAGGCCACAGTAAATACTACCTGGATGTCCAGCTTAGCAAAACCAGATGTAGCCCTGGACAGAAGAAACTGGCTTGTAATGTGTAGCAAAAGTGTGCACAGCACACAGTTCTCAAAGAAAGCTGCAGAGGCTTCATGAACTCTGATGGCTCTTACAAAAAAATCTGAAACAAAAGCTAGCAGTGCTGCAATCCAAACAGAAACTGCCTCTTGCCTACAGTGGTGAGCAGATCAGTGTTATTTTAGAAGCTTTCTGCCAGTCCTGTTTAAGGCAAAGTAAAGGAATAATGAAGTATCCTTCTTGAACGGTCTAGTTTGGTGGAGGTAAAATCTGAGTTGGCTATGTACAGCCAAGGTGTGCAGGTAACTTCCCTTATCAGAATGATTAGGGAAGTACATGGGTAAATGGATAGGCTGATTTAGATTATACCAAAAGTGTCATCAGAGTAAAGAACATGTACTTACGAAACGTGGTGGAGGTAAGGTGTGCAGTTCTGAGATCCTATGGGCTAATGTGATGGCAATCAAAACGAGGTTTTCCAGGATAAAAATTTTAGGTCTATGGAAGAGAATGTCTCAAAAGGAACTTTAGTGAAAATCGCCAGTACAAAACTGAAGTCTCATGGGGAGTAGGATCTTTTATTAGAGGATAAAAAAAGAAAATTCTTTTCAGAAATGCCACACAGTGTTTATGAGAAGAAAGAGAATGGTTGTGAAAATTTGAAATAGATGTCAGTTGTAACTTAAAAGCAGAGTAGCTAAAGCCAGCCTCAAATAGATTTGAAAGGAAGTGTAAAACTTCTGGAATGGAGGCAGAAAATAGGTCTAAACCCTGCTCTGCAGCCCATATGGAAAACTGCTTCCATTTGCACTTGTAAAATGTATGGGACGACTGTTTTTGCAAAGCAGACACGGTGTCGACTACGGACTGGGATAAGGACTGATTTTGGCCAGCATGGTAACTGGAAAAAACATGCAGTAAACTTTAGCTTCTGTAAGTTCAGATGAGGCTACCCAGACAGATGACAGAAAAGATATGGGTGGGGATCTAGAACCCATGGAGGCTTCCTTAAGTGAGGTCTCAGCAAGGGTAACCATATTTGCCTCGGGCAGGCCAGAGTGGAGTAAGGAGGATTACTATTGCTTTGCGTGCAGCAGCTTTCTGCAGAAATCTGGAAATGAAGGCTATGGTAGGGAAGACACAGAGAAGATGGGGGAGGGGCACTGACAGATTTCAGCATCCTTTGGTAACTGTCTCAAAGCAGGGATCAGGGCAAAGTAGCTGCTGCATGTGGTATTGGACAGGGATGCAAAAAGGTCACAGCAAGTCTGGCATCAGAGTAAATTTGCTGAGTTTGTCTGCTAGATAGCGGTCTTTCCCTGGAATATGCATTACAACACAAAGGTATCCAAAGTGATTGCCCACTACCATACCCTCATGGCCTTTATGCAAAGGAAGCAGGACTTGATTTCTCCTTGCTTGTTTATGTATCATACTACAGACATTGTCCATTTCAACAGCTATCACTCTAAGAGGAAAAAGGTTATGAAATTCCTACAACAACAGGGGAACCATCCTCATCCCCAAGATGTTGATGTGCAGATTATCTTTTGTCAGAGTCCATGTTCCTTGCCCCATTCTCCTCTTGAAATGCCTTCCCACCCAAGAAAGGTGTCCATGGTAACTGTTGATGCTGGAGATCTTAGCACAAAAGGTCATCCCCGCAGAGACTATTAGGGTGTTGAGCACTACTTAAGAAATCTGTAAAGCTGGGTTATGTGCACTGGTGCTGAAGGGTGATCCGAAAGTTGAGACCAGTGAATACAGAAAATCCACTGGAGTATCCTTATGTAAAGGAGTGCGTGAGTAACCATGACTATGGAAGAGGCCATCAAACCTAAGACTCTAAGAACTGATGAGGTAGGTGGAGTTTGTTTTTGTAAAAGTCTCTGAGTTACTGCTCTGATGGACTAAATTCTGTCTTGAGGAAAGTTTTTGTGTCCAGATTACAGCCAATGAAGGTCACTTCTTGAACTGGCTGGATAAGTGATTTTTTTGAAGTTTACAGAAATACCCAAGGATAGTAGAGGTGTAACAAGTAATCTCTGACTTATACTGAGGATGCTCTTCTTGTTGCAGTGAAAAGCCAATCTTTGAGTCACAGATGGGCCGTGACTACTGGCATTCACTTGATGAACATCTGAGGGGATTTGAGAGACCGAAAAGATGAGGTAGAGGGTGGTCTGAAAGAGAGCTAGTGAGACAATTACTTTTCAGCAGAATGCTTGCTTAGTTACTTGACTAGAGACTTCTCTCAGATGACGATGGCTTTAGAGACAAATGGAGGAGATTTTTGCACAGCTACTAGTGAGACCTTTATGGTGGAGGAAGAACCTGCCTCATCAAGATTCCTTTCTATTGATCTTTCTATTAATGTATTTTTACAAACTGTGAGGGAGTAAAAGCCTTACAAATAGTATAATCTGCCTCCAGGTCCTCCAGCCCCCAGCACACCATAGAAAGATTAGGGATCTCCAGGGGTGGGATTTTGTGGACACACTTGCCACATTTCCTGAAGTTCTTTTCCATTGCTAAACTAATAAATGGTGCACAAACAACTACAAGCATTATTAAAAGAACAACAACAGAGCAACACTTTAGCAGCAAAAAATAATCTGCACTACTAATAAGTCATAACGTAAACAGGAAAAAAATGCAATTGTTTATAAGATATTAACAGCAGCCACCTGCCTAGTTGTCATAGCAGTGAAAGAGTACTGAAACAAGAAAAGCTACATATGTATGTAAGAAGAGAGCAACAGAATACATATACAGAAAGTATAACAACATCAAATGGAATTAAATCAAGGAGCATTTAGCTGTGGTGCAGTGACCATTTGTTCACTATAACTGCAAATGAGATCTGAGGTTACTGTGGGCACAAGGGGATTATGACAGGAAAGTTTTGAAAGAGCTTGACGCTAGGAGCACTTAGCTGTGGTGCAGAAACCATTTATTCACTACGGCTACAAATGAGATCTGAGGTTACTGTGTGCACAAGGGGATTATGAGAGGGAAGTTTTGAAAGGGCTTGATGCTAGGAGCACTAGCACAGGGCTGGATTGTATCTCACAGGTGACTTGCTGCCAAACAGCTGTATCAGTTGGCTGGCTGAAAAGTACAGTTGTGTACACTTACCATAAATGTAGATGTTTGAGTGTATTCACTGTTGCAGTCATCACTTTTGGGTTATCCCTGCCAGGGTAGCCCTCGGCCGGCCTGAATACCACAGACTTAGTATTTCTGAGTAGGTTGCTGTCACTTGAGGACTGACATCAGGTTGTCAGTGGTATAAAGGAAAGCATCCGATGCCATTACATCAGTCTTTCTTGCCGTGGAGCCCGAAGCAGTTCACACGAGTGCCGGTCGGCCACTACCCGAGTTTTGTTTCCGAAGTGAAGTTGAAGTCTTCAAAAGCTAAGTACCCCGTTGGGGATCCTTTTTTCTTGCACTAACCAATGTCAGAAAAAAAGTTAATAATTGTCTCTCCTGTGGAAAGCAAATACCACACAGGGACTTCCACTCTTACTGCGTCACTTGTCTAGGCCCAGACAACGATGTCCCTCGTTGTCGCTTCTGTGCTTTAACGCCAGAACTATTTGTCATCGGGCCCTTATTGTAGCCAGATATTTCCTTACAGCCCTTGAATTCCAATATGGCTTCGGTAAGTCATCCGACAGCAGATCTTCCAAAAAAACGTAAAGATAAAGACGGAGACAGAACGCACAGGACCAAACCTTCCGACGAAGCTTCGGTTAAGTTGGTCGTCAGTCCTCCGGAACTCAGTGAGGTGCTTTTGCAGCCCCTGAGTGGAGAGAAGTTACAGACATAATAGCAATTTCCCATATTTACAAAGAAAATGGACATTAATTAACAAAGAATAAGAGAATGAGAAATAGTCCATGAGCTACATACTACATTAAGGATCAACCTTTTAACCTTATAAACTCTGTAAAGCATTCACCATAAATTAGGGTTGCCACCTTTCCAAATGGCCAAAGTGGGACATTTGTGCTACAAATATGAGATTTTGCAGGGCAAAACATACCCACGGTCAGTACAAAGGACAGAACTTCAGTTGTTTGCCTGAATAAAAGTTTATTCTTGTAGCATTTTTGTTCCTTATTCTGTTTCGTATAACATTTAGGTGTTTCAGATACAGAATAACTGTTTTATGCAACTATTACATACAATATAGAAAATAATTTTGTCCTAAAATCTCAGGACATTTGCCATTTTCTCACAATATTTTGCGGAACACAACTGCCCAAAGAGGGATTGTCCCTCACAAAGTGGGACAGGTGGTAACCCTACCATAAATGATGAAAGCTAAACTTAACTTTACAAGCTGAAACTCATGCATGCAACAATACTGAAGAATGCAAATACATCTTAGCAGAATAACTCAGCTTTCCCAGGTCAAGTCCAAGATCATTCTAACTGCTATTACCAGTGTTGTGGAGCTGGTGTTTTGTTTGTTTAAACAGATATGCTGTTCTCTCCTATCTGAATTTTGGGAAGGCCAATGTATCAGTTTTATGTTTGGGGGGGTGGATTCACAAACTTCTGAGGCATGGAAGGAGAAAGAATTCAGTATGCTTTAGTTTAGTGAATGAGTGTACAGGTTAGGTGTGGAAGCAGATAAAGACCTCAGGTTATGTGGAAGCTATCCTTCTGAAAGTCTTCTAGTCTGGCAATTGGTGCAGAAAGTTAAGACTGTGAGTTGTATTTCCTGTGGTACAGAGTTTTATTCCCTTGGCTCTCATTTGCCTACTGTGCGACCATGAGTGTGTAACTTGATCAATCAGTGCCTGGAGGCAGCTGGGAATCTGGGCTAGACTCCTCAATGGTCTCCTTGACTGCAAGCTTAGCGTTTGTATTGATTTGAGCTCAATTCCTCAGAGCTGCTCTTGGTTTGGTCTGCTGCATCTAAAGCCATCCATTGCTAAAAGAACAAAACAAGTATCATTTTGAAGTTCTGATGATTATTTTTACTGTACTTCATAAAAATCCTGTATTTTTTGTTACATTTCTTGAACTTTAGTAGAGTTTCAAAGCTGAACTGTTCCCACTGATGCTGAAGTACTTGTTTACATTGTGTCTGCTAGTTTTACACGACTGCTCAATTCCTCACAGTTGTTCTTGGTTTGGCTACTTCACCTGAAGTTAGAGAATCTGCTGCATCTAAAGACATCCGTTGCTAAAAGAATGAAAATAAGTATAATTTGCACTTCTGCTGATTATTTTTACTGTATTTCATAAGAATCCTGTATTATTTGTTACATTCCATGCACTTTAGTAGTTTTAAAGATGAACTGTTTCCACTGCTGCTGTAGTACTTTACGAGTCTATATTATGTTATCGAAAAGGCAAGACAGTGAACACATTTTCATAGACCCCTAAACAGCGAACCGCCAGTTACGCAAATGACCAATTCACCGATTTTTTTCCTAGGGAAAAAAAATCACTTGGCCTATGAGAAACGAGACATTACTATAAACATTTCAAAGTTGGGGGCTTCGCCCCCCACACATCCCCCCAACTAAATACACCAACTCCAAGATCACACTACAGTGAGGAAAGGGGCAAATTCATGATGATGGCCAAGCGATTCTTTTCCCTAAGGAAAAAAAAAAAATCGCTGAATTGGCTGTTTGCGTAACTAGTGGCTCGATGTTTAAGGGTCGATGAAAAAGCGTTCACTGTCTTGCCTTTTTGATAACATAATATAGACCCGTATTTTATTACATTGTGTCTGCTAGTTTTCCATGATTGCAGTACTTAGATTGTGTGGTTTCCCTTCACTTGAACTCTAAAATCAGCATTTTTACATTAAGAGGGTTTACTGACTGCACTCTTGTGGCAGACGTGTGCTGCTGAAAATCTATCTGAGCTGGGGGCTGCTGGCTGAAAGCTTATTGTTCATTTTTCCTGATTGGGCTTGTAGGCCTTGCTGTTGTAAAACATATTTTTTCTGATATATATAAGCCCAGTGTTTGCGCCAAATTGCTCTCTCAGCAGTGGCGGTTAGCAGTGCCCAGTATATATGCAAACACTTTCAAGTTAAAATTTCCCTTAAAATAACTATCTCAGCAACCCTCCAGAGTTCCCCTGCTGTTCTAAGAGCATCTGAGTTGTGCACAGAGCAGCAACTTCTTTATGGACAGCTGCAGTTCACACCGAATATATCACCCATTCTTCATCTGTGTGCTACCACTCCAGTCCAGTAAAATCTACCCACTCTTCTCCCTCGTTAAACCCATAGTAAAAAACCTGAAACCATGGAAAGGCACGTTCATGCCATCTATGTGGCCAGCCTGGTGGACAAAGCTATCCTGAGGCAATGTGGCAATATCGGAGGATGGCAGAATGGTTAAGGTGTTCACCCTGCAGACACAAGGTGCAGGGTTTGATTCTCACATGGGGTAATTGGCTAGGCTTAAAATGACCCACAAGGGCAATTAGCCTAGTACTAATCTATGAATCTATGAATTGTCTTATGTATACTGACAACCACTTAATCCTGAAACAAACAGTAAGTGAGATGTAGTTACACTATGAAAATTGAGACACTACTCTCAAATACTGAGAAATCAAATGGCAAACAATTTGTCAGAAAATGCAAATCATTTCCCTCACTAAGCAAGTTCTCCACACACAAACCCATATATTTTGAGGTACTCAAGTAACTTACCAAAACCTAAGAGGCCTCCCATATGCTGCCCTGTGAAACCACAAGCAAACAAAACCAAGTCAACACCAACTACTACACATAAAAACAGACTGTATAGTATCTCCACATGCAAGCCCCTAAGGCGAAACACACACATTCAAACATCTTGGTCATAGGAGACTCCATTGTGAGACACATGGACACCCCTCTCACCAGGCTGGATAAAAACAGGGTTACAGTCTGTTGCCTTTCAGGGGACAGGATTCACCCGATCATGCAGGCACACAGGTCACTCAACCACAAGTAGCAGTATGACTCAGTCATAGTCCATGTGGGGCGAATGACCTGATATGTGCCTCTCTGGACTATATAAAGAGAGAGATGTGATTGGAGTCTTTGAATAAGTGCCACAGGCAGGTATGAGCCTCACAGTGAACAGCATTCTGCCCTCACAAAGAATGATATCACAATGCCAACAGAAAATGACTAACTTCATTAAATGGCTTAGCTACTGCTGTCAATTCAGTATTTGTCAGCATGGAATGACATAATCCACAGACCATGCTCTGCTTTGCCAGCAATGATCTGCCCCTGTCGCCGCTAGGCTTTTGAATACTGGCCAAGACATTAGCCACCCCATAGTGCCTTTTTTAGGTAGTGCCAAAACAACAGACCTACCAACATAACAAATTCTTCTAATGCCAAGCTGAAGGCACTACTGCTCAGTGTTAGGAGTCTTAACAAGAAACTGTACTCCCTGAAAGCTCTGCTGCCCTGGAGAATGCCGGCATCTGTGCAGTTAAACAGACGTGGTTCAAGGCTGCAGAAAGCACCCCAACAGTGCAAGGCTACAATGCCTATCACACATTCAGACCACCCTCTGCAAAGGAAAAAAAATGAAAGGAGGAAGTGTTTCCATTTACATAAAAAGCAATCATACCTCTAGACTGGTAAAGCAAGATGACTTGCTTGAGCTACTCCGTGTCCATGTAACCTCAGGCAAAATCCCCCACCATATCATCGCTAGCTACAGGTCCCCAACCATGAACCAAGAAATCCACTCTGCATACCTGAAGCTATTAGAATCACTTACCATTCAGCCCAACATACTATGCATGGGTGATTTTAACTACCCCACCATAAATTGGGAAACATACATGACCACTAACATGCATGCTCAGATTCCTACTCAAACATGGAAGAGCACTGCACCTGCCCAGTGTAATGGCCTCATTGGTAAGATCGAATCATAAATTGTCCTACTTTGAAATAAATGTAACGGCAGAACTACCATCAAACCCTAAAACCTTAAAGAATTTTTCCAAGGTTAATTTCCTTTTATTAAGTGACAGTATAGGTAACTTTAAAGCTCACCCTAACCCTGAAAACATGAAAGCCTATGCAAATACACAAATGTCCCGTACAGCCACTTAAACAACTGCAAAGAAACGGCAGTACCTGACTGAACTAAACTCAGGTCTAGCCGGAAAAACAAGCCATCCTGGTGAACTCCTGGCATAAACAGAACATACAAAAGAAGGAAGAAATTCCTGTCTAGAGGCAAGTGGGAGGGTGCACAAAAGAGAAATAAATCCCTCATTAGTCTCAACAGGCAAATCAGGGGACTAGTCAAGTCCTCAAAAGCTAAATACCAGACTAAAACAGCCTCCTAAGCAAAGGCTAGCCACAAAGTAATTTTTAGTTATGTCCAAAACCTTACGGGAAACACTCAACAATGTGCTGGGTTGGCTGTAGATGGTACTATCTATACTCAGCCAGAAGAAATGGCAAACCTGCTGGCCGATAAATTCAGTTCAAATTTCTCACCCTCACCACGGCATCAATGGGCCCTGACAAAATCCCAGAGTGCCTATTAAATAGCTTGAAACATGATCTAGTGGACCCAATCAGATCTGTTTTTAACCACAGTCTCCAAACTGGCTTTGTCCTAGTAGAGTGGAAGACAGTAACAGTCAACCTTCTGCACAAGGGTGGGGGGGGGGGCATTAGTGGACCCACCCAGAAAACTACCCATAAGTCTGACTAGCCTCATATGCAAGGCTATGGAAAGGATAATCTTGGACCTGCTTAACAACATAGGAAATTTTCAGACTCTACATCCAACCCAGTTCAGCTTTGCCAAGGGCAGGTCCTGCCTGCTCAATATGGTGGAAAGCTTTAAGTCAGCAAGGCCATGGATGAAAGTAAGACAGTGCATACCACCTACCTTGACCTGGCTAAGGCATTTGACACAATATCACCACTTGGATATTATAGATAAACTCACAAAATTGGGCATAGACCTCTGTGTCACCAGATGGATAGCCAAATAGCTTACGGACAGGACCCATTACTAGAGTGGGGAAATTACATCCAGCAACAGGCCATTCACCTGTGGCGTACCACAGGGCTAAGTGCATGGCCCCTCCTGTTTGGGATATACTTCTCAGACATAAAGGCAAATGCCTATGGCCTTTGGCCGACCAAGTTTGCTGATGACTGCAAGTTGGGGGTAAACACTCACTCCCCAAACGATGTTGATATCCTACAGAAAGGACTGATGCAGACTAATGACTGGTGTCAGAGCCATGGCCTCAAACTGAATGCAAAGAAATGCGTAACAATATCCTTTGGGAAATCAAATATCCCTGCAAATTACAACACTGCTAGCACCCCCCTTAGAGTAGACCCAGTAGTGAGAGATCTGGGTATTCAGACAGATAGTAATCTGAACTTTGACCACCATGTGTCCACAGTGGTGAGGAAATCTTTTTATGTAGCTCAGTTTATAAATAAGGGCATAGCATCCAAATCTAAGGATGCCATAGTACCACTGTACTCTGCCCTCATCAGACCAATAATCAATACAATGTACCCTTTGGCATGCACCGTGCCAGGCACCTGCAACAGTTGGGGTGTCCTCAGAAGTTTCACATCAAAAAAATACAGGGTATAACCAAGATGTTACAAAGACATATATCTAGAACGTTTCTCCCCGGGCCTCCACTGAAAATTGGCTTTGTTCCAAGTCGGACTTTCCCGGTAAACAAATGTTAAATAAATAAATAAGCGAATGAATGAATGCATTAATGAATGTCATAAGTGAACCGATTAAAAACCTCAGCTTAAAAACCTCAGCTTTGGCCGGCTAAGAACTAGCTGTATTCAACTGGATGTATAAGAGAATTTAAGTACCTTTATCTGCACTTTTTTTTTCAAAAAATACAGTATTTAAATTGATTTTAACTGTGTTGCAGGAATATTAACTGAACTGGAAGTTAGTCAGTGTTTGCTGAATTTTGTTATTTGCTAGTAATTACAGGTGTGGGGGTAGCCACATTCTTTGATTTCCTGTCCTTGCCTATTTAAGTGGTACAGTGTGAAATATTTTCTGCTTAAAAACCTCAGCTTTGGACGGCTAAGAACTAGCTGTATTCAACTGGACGTATAAAAGAATTTAAGTACCTTTATCTGCAGTTTTTCCCCCAAAAAATACAGTATTTAAATTGATTTTAACTGTGTTGCAGGAATATTAACTGAACTGGAAGTTAGTCAGTGTTTGCTGAATCTTATTTGCTAGTAATTACAGGTGTGGGGGTAGCCACATTCTTTGATTTCCTGTCCTTGCCTATTTACGTGGTACAGTGTGAAATATTTTCTGCTTAAAAACCTCAGCTTTGGCCGGCTAAGAACTAGCTGTATTCAACTGGACGTATAAGAGAATTTAAGTACCTTTATCTGCACTTTTTTTTAAAAAAAATACAGTATTTAAATTGATTTTAACTGTGTTGCAGGAATATTAACTGAACTGGAAGTTTTGACTCTGCTCTTCAGTTAGTCCCACCCAGCCTCTCTGTTTTTGTTTTGGTGTTAATCTTAGTGGCCTTGAAACTGCCCGCCCCTCTTGTAAATTTGTGTTTGGATACTCCTTCTGGGCCCATCTCATTTGCTTACTCAACTGAGTGCAGTGAGATCATATTCTGATTTCAGGCACTCCTACTGTGTACAAAGAAAGCATCTGGGAAACAGAAAAAAAAATTTAAGCTTGTTTCCTGCCTTTCCTGTTAAGTGGTATAGACTATTTGTAGGCTTCTGAGCCCCCAAGCCCTTCTGTGTTGGAGGCCCTTCTAGCTTAGTTTTTTTCTTATAACTAGTCAGTTTTCTAGTTTCAGTACTCAAATCTGTTTCTTTGATCTCAGCACTTGTTCAGAAAAAAAAATAAATAAATTTCATCTGCTTTTACTGTACTTGTGTTTCTACCTACTTTATTTTACTTTTGCATCATCTTAAAAGTACTCAATTGTATTTATTACTGCTTGGTGTAACTCATTCTAAACCTTTTGGTTTAAACACTTGGGCTTCGGACCAGTTGTTTTGCACTGAGAGGGTTTGTGGTCTGCACTGTAGTGGCAGAACAGGTAGCTTACATCCTTCTAGGTTGGGAACTGCTGATTGAGGGCTCAGTGTCTGTTATTCTAAAAATGTATTAATTCTGGTTTAAGCACTTGGGCTTTCAGGCCAGTTATTTTACATTAAGAGGGTTCGTGGTCTGCACTCCTGTGGGAGGAGAGGCTGGACTCTGCCCTTCTGAGCTGGGAATTTCTGGTTAAATGCTTATAGTGCATGCATATCTGAACTGCTTCTTACTGAAGTTGGTGCACCTTGTTTGCTGTGGCATAGACTGGATTCGGGCCTGCTGGATCTAGCTTTGTTTGTGTAACTTGAGCACTAATCCAGATATTCTCTAAAGTATTCAATTGTATTTATTACTGCTTGGTAGTAACTTGATTAAAGTGTAGCTATCATTTTAAGTCTTTTGGATTAAGCACTTGGGCTTCAGACCAGTTGTTTTACATTAGGAAGGTTTGTGGCATGCACTGTGGTGGCAGGACAGGTAGCTTTCATCCTTCTAAGTTGGGAACTGCTGATTGAGAGCCCAGTGTCTGTTATTCTTAAAGTGTATTAGTTCTGGTTTAGGCACTTGGGCTTCAGGCCAGTTATTTTACATTAAGAAGGTTCGTGGTCTGCACTCTTGTGGGAGAAGAGGCTGGACTCTGCCCTTCTGAGCTGGGAATTTCTGGTTAAAGGTTTATAGTGCCTGAATATTTGAACTGTATCTTACTGAAATTGGTACACCTTGTTTGCTGTAGCATAGACTAGATCCAGGCCTGCTGAATCTAGCTTTGTTTATATGCTTGTTGTTTGTTTGCTTGTTATTTCCCTGGAACGCTAATTCCACCTAATACGCGGCTTCTCAGCGCTTCTGTGGATCACTAGTGATATCTGTATTGCTTACTGTACTTATTTCCTTGTTTCACTTGAAAGAAAGTTACTGTTTGTCGTTTTTGTATTTAAGTTACCTGTAACACATTGCACTTAAGTTACCTGGCACTTGCTCACTAAAGCAATTATATAAGTCAGCACTAAAAATTAAAAGCACTACACCCTCACTCCTCACTGGCCCTTGTTTTCAATTATAAAGGAATTCCCAATATTATTCTAGCATGTCCAAAGGTCAGTTGTCAATCTCCTCTCCGGTCCAGCTGGTGAATCTGGGAATCTTGAGGCAATGTTACAACTGCCTCATGTACACAGACAACCCTCTCCTCCTCCCAACAAATTCCAACACGTGTGAGAGATGCAACCATATAGCCAAACTGGAGGCTAAGCTCTCTCAACTCAGTACTGGCATAACCAGTCAGGAGGAGAAGGAAACCGCACTCACTACAATTCCAGTCTCACATAGACCTACCACGACATCAAACCAAACACATAATCACACAAAAACATACTCGGAGGCTCTAAATAAAGATCTGCCTAAGCAGCACAGACCTCCAAAGCAGATACCCAAGCGACCGCTACCCCAAAACAAAACACGTGCAACACATATCTCACAAAGCCAGTGTGCCGAACAGTCACAGCCCTTAAGACTAAACAACACACCTGATACACTTGTAATAGGTGACTCTATCGTCAGGCACACTGACGTCCCGCTCACCAGGCTGAACAAGGAGAGGGTCACGGTGAGCAGCCTGTCGGGCGCTAGGATCCGCCACATAACACAAGCACTCAGGTCACTCCAGGGCAAGTACAAATATGACTCAGTCATTGTCCATGCTGGTGTGAATGACCTGAGACGTACCTCCCTGGACTACATGAAAAGAGACAGAGGAGCTCTCTGAGCATGTAGCCCAGGCCAGTATGACCCTGACCTTGAGTAGCATCTTACCCTCACCAAGAAGGATGCCACAATATGAAGACAAGATAATCAATTTCAACAATTGGCTTAAGTACTGGTGTCATTCAAAGGGGATCCAATGCCTGTCAGCTTGGGATGATATGCTCGACAAGCCACGATGCTTCGCTAGGGACGGCTTGCACCTGTCACCCCTGGGCTTTTGGATATTGGCAAAGGCTCTTGCTATCCCCATAGTGCCTTTTTTAGGCAAGGTTCAAAAGACAAACCCACCTCCATAGGTATCACAAGGGATAAGAAACTAAGAGAAATGCTACTCAACGCCAGAAGTCTAAACCTCAAGATGCACGCACTCGAAACTCTCCTTAGCATGGAGAACATCGATATCTGTGCAGTAACAGAAACCTGGTTCAGGGCTCCCGAGAGCACCCCAGCACTACCAGGTTATACCTCATACCATGCTTTTCGGCCGCAAAACTTGGACCGAACCACAAAAGGAGGGGGAGTATCGATATTCATCAAAGATACCCACACCTCCAGGTTGGTGGCAAAGCACGAAGCATCAGAGACTATCCATGTGCAACTAACAGTGGGTAAAACTGCCTTCCAGTTTTATAGCCTGCTACAGACTACCCTCCCAAACCCAGGAACCCCACTCGGCCTTCCTGAGAACACTGGAAAATATGAAGGTCTCTCCAAACACCATTATATTGGGCGACTTCAACTACCCAAACATAGACTGGGAGCATTACTCTAGCTCCAACACCCTAGCCCAAAGGTTCCTAAAATTTATAAACTCAAATGCTATGGAACAACTTGTTACCACTCCCACAAGAGGGGAAAACATACTGGACCTGATCAACACCAACATGGGGACTCTATGCTCCAGACCAGAAGTGTATCCCTCACTGGTAAGATCAGACCATAAACTAATCACACTGGATATTCACATCCCGACCCCACCCCCTGCCCAGAAAACCAGAGTGAAAAACTTCTCTAAAGCAAATTTCACACTCCTCAAAACCGAGGTGGAATCCTTCAAAGCCCCCGGGCCTGTGGAAAATACGGCCCAGACCGCAGAATCCTTTATAAACGCATTCAATGAACGCCTTCAGGAATGCATGGATCATGCGATCCCAAATAAGACCAAGACCCAATCCTCCAAAGGCAAACGTCCTGTCTGGTGGACCCCAGCCATAAACAAACTATACAATAGAAGGAGGAAGCTACTAAATGATAGAACAAAATCCCAAAAAGGGAAGGCATCACTGATCAGTATTAGCAAAAAACTACGGGCACTCATAAAATTGTCTAAGGCCAGCTTCGAGAGAAAAATTGCACAGGACACTAAGGATAATCACAAGGCTTTCTTTAGTTATGTTAGGTACCTGGGTGGTAATTCCCAGATATGCTCAGAATTAGTCCAAAATGACAAAAAATACACCAAGCCCACAGACATTGCCAACATCCTAGCTGACAGGTTCAGCTCAAACTTCTCCCCCCCCCTCCCCACCAAAAGGGCAAATATCTATCCCAGCAGAGTGCTGCCCCCCTGACATCTCAGATGCTCAGGTAAGAGCCGCACTCTCCAAAGCAAAAAACACAGCATCAATGGGACCAGATGGTGTCCCGGGCTGTGTCCTACATGAACTCCAAGAAGAGCTAAACCCAAACATAAAACTACTGTTCAATCTCAGCCTTACTACAGGATATGTGCCCAAAGAGTGGCGTACAGTAACAGTGGTCCCTCTCCATAAAGGTGGTGCCTCAACGGATCCTGGAAACTATCACCCCATAAGCCTGACTAGCTTGGTCTGCAAAGCTATGGAAAGGATCATCATGGACCTCATAAATAAAGATATTGGGGACCTACAGACACTGGATCCTACCCAGTTCGGCTTTGTTAAGGGCAGATCCTGCCTCTTAAACCTGGTTGATTTCTTTGAAACAGTCACCAAGGCCATTGACAAGGGGAAGGTGGTCCACACAGCCTACCTGGACCTCGCAAAAGCCTTCGATACAATACCCCACTCTGGCATTATAGATAAGCTCACCAGCTTAAATATAAACCCCTATGTCACTAGATGGATTGCAAACTGGCTCAAGGACAGAACCCACATGGTTAGAATTGCTGGAGCCATGTCAGACTCCAAACCAGTTACAAGTGGTGTCCCACAAGGCTCAGTCCTGGGACCTCTCTTGTTCGGTATATATTTCTCGGCAGTACAGGCCAACACGGAAGGACTGTGGCTGACCAAGTTCGCAGAAGACTGCAAACTGGGTGCCATAATCGACTCTCCAGCCGACACCAGCATCCTCCAAAAGGGCCTCATAGAAATAGACAACTGGTGCCAGAGCCATGGCCTCAAGCTAAATGCCAAAAAGTGTATAGTCATCCCCTTTGGCAAAAACAAAGTGCCCACAAATTACCACATAGGTGGTAAGCCATTAAGTACAGAAGAAGTAATTAGGGACCTGGGGACCCAAGTTGATAGCAATCTCTCATTTGACAACCACGTGGCCAAAGTGGTTAGAAAAACATTTTATATAGCCCACCTAATCATGAAGGGATTCACATCTAGATCAGGGGAGGTCATCGTGCCTCTTTACTCATCCCTCATCAGGTCCATAATTGAGTACAATGCCCCTTTTGGGATGTACCTTACCAGACACCTGCAGCAACTGGAAAGACCCCAAAAGTACCTCACCAAGAGGATCAAAGGGCTCAAACAGATGCCATATGCTGCCTGGTTAAAGAAACTCCAGCTCTACTCAGTGGCATACCGCCTGTTCAGAGGCGATCTGTGCCCGACGTATAAAGCCATGTCCAACCCAGAATTAATGGACATGCTGCACCTCAGAAAATCCAAATCCCATCGAGCTACGCGCTCGAGAGACTTGAACCTCAGCACTGAAATAAATAGGACATGCTGGAGGGACAGATTCATAACCCAGAGGCTCCCTTCACTCTGCAATAAAATCCCAGTCCAGGTTAGGCAGAGTCCCTCATTGACTCTCTTCAAGAGGAATCTTGATGAGTGGATGGGAGATCGTAGGTTTTTCCCGGGTATCACTTCTGTGTCACTGTTAGACAGAGGCACAGTATACTAACCTTGAAAAAGGGCATAGCAAAATAAATTTAAAATGGGTGGCGAAAGCCAAACACATTCTGGGTAGGCTTATAAATGCCCTAGGGCAGATAGCCTAGTATGAACCTATGAACCTAAAAGCCCTATCGCTATATTCAGTTTCCTACCAATTACTGAGGGATGATTTATGCTTCATCTACAAGGCAGTCTCTGACCCAGCCCTAATGTAAATTTTGCATATTTGCAAAACTAACTGCATGAGGGTTACCCACTCCAGGGATCTAAACCTGATCTCTGGCGCAAATAGATCATGCTGGAGAGACGTGTGTCCTAGAGATTGCCACTCCTCTGCAACATATTTTTTATTCACGTGAAGCAGAGTCCTTCCCTGACAATCTTCAAGTGCAATCTGCACCAATAGATGGGAAATCGCAAATTCAGTCCTTGGGTGGTGGCCATGCCCCTTATGGAAAGAGGCACTTTCTAAAAATTGGCAAAACTCTGCTTGCTAACACCTGTTATCATTCCCCTAGGGATAGAAAATTGGGTAAAATCTGGAGAAAACTGGCTAGGCTTGTAAGGGTTTTTTGAGCCATTAGCCTAGTAATTTCTTATAAACTACCCAAGAACTTACAGTAGGAGAATGACTTCATATTGATGGTTTTAAATATCATGCCTTCCAGTAGGGGAGTTGTTGTTGACGTACTGTGGCTAAAAAATGGGGTACCAGCTGAAGCAAGACCCAATCAAACGAAGTCTTAGCTAGGTGTGGTTGAAGACTATGAGAGCAGGAGATGAACTAGTAACACACAAACACACAGTGTTTTTTTTCTCATATGGCCAGGACACTGCCTAAGCTAGGATAATGATGGTCACATACATTTGATACCAATATATTAAATTACAATATGCTTCTGACCCTACCTATTCCCTTGAAATGCACAATGACCACAGTGAATTCATTTTTGTATTATTCTTTATATTGCTCAGGTTAAAAGACTAGCTTAAAAAATGTTTTATCACATATAATCATTTCATTCATAAGAAGAAAGCATCTAAAATGTGTGAACCTACAAAGTTCTTTCTTGTTAATGAAATGCTTGAAGGAGATAAGAAATCTGAAATGCTTACTATATGTAAACTTAAAACATCACTTCTATTGTCAGAATGTTTGTCTGAAAGATGTTTGCTGGAAGTAAAATTCTTTCCTACTGTTAATGCTGAACTTGGAGATAAATATAAGAGGCCTTGGAATGACAGTTGATGGGGGTACAATATCTGTCAACCTGGGAAGATACGTTTGACAAACCATGCTCCTTTGCCCAAAATGGTCTGCACCTATCCCCTCCAAGTTTTCAAAAATTGACTAAAACCTTGTCCAGACCCATAGTGTTTTTTTCAGGCATTGCCAACCTGATACACTTTCTAACATAGAAAAACCAACCCATGAAAATCTAAAGGTGTTGCTGCTCAATGCCAGGAGTCTAACCACGAAACTCCACTCCCTGCAAGCTTTCCTCCTCCAGGAGAATGTAGACATCTACAGCACTGGAACATGATTTAAAGTGACAGAGAGCACCCCGGTAGTGTCAACTGTCTTGTAAACTGATCAATCTTATTATGCTGGTTACTAAATGAATACCTTTTGATTGACCCTGTGGTGCCCCACTTGTTTTACATTTATGCTAAACAATTTTTTTAATTTCTTTATAGGGTGGTTTTTGCTACAGTTTCTTTCTTTAGTAAACTGCGTTTCTGCCAGAAGGGGAAACAAAGACTGCAGTGAGGACTGATGAAGGACAGTGGTTTGCAAAGAAAGCATAGTGAGAATAAGATCCCTGGGACGCCTATCTGCACAACAAGGTATTCAAAGCCATGACCTCATCTGGGCTGGACTCAGAGAAGACATCCAAATACTGAGAGGGTGGGGTCCTACCTATCTAGTTACTTACTTTATTTTTATTTATTTGACATTTGTTAACCGGGTTAGTCCAACTGAGCCACAGGCCCATTTTCAGTGGAGACCCAAGGAGAAAAGCTCCAATTAGCTCACAATCTTGTAAAAATTAGAAATATAGCAAAAATATACAGTTGTGCAGAAGACATAACATGAGGAATATTAGCAACAGTTAACATCATTTCATACTGTAAATGAAATAAAAATTAAAGTAACAAGATTACAGAATTGGTACAAGACATGAGATGCACTTAATGCATTTGACAGAGAAACGGTGCTGATACAATTAAGTTTTAAATTTAGGAGTATATTTTGAATATAAAATCCAGAAAAAAATGATATTAGATTTACAAGACAGAGAGAAGATGAGAAAGAAAGGCGAGTGGAAGATGACTAAATGATAACGTTGTCATATGGGGGTTAGATATGGGCAGGACCAATTCCTTAGTAGAACTAAGTTTATGCTTAAAAAAGCAGTTATGTTCTTACCATAACGTTCCATCTGTGTTGTTGATCTTCATTCATTCATGACTGATGGGTCTCGTTTTTGTCCTCGGAACAAAGTAGGCCGATAAACAAGCCCGCTCCAGCCAAAAACTCTTGAGCTAAGATTACCCAAAGTGCCCCTCTCCCTATCTCCTCAGATCGAGTTTGCCCATAAGGAAAGAAAGCGGAGGCTTTGTCTGAGCAAAAACCCTATTCTGAAAAAAGAGAGAACCAAGTCCGAACCTCCAGTAGTCTTTCAGAGGGGGTTGGTGGGTGGGATGTCATGAATGAATGAAGATCAACAACACAGATAGAACGTTATGCTAAGAATATAACTTCTTTATCTGATGTTGTTAACCTTCATTCATTCATGACTGATGGGACAGAGTCCCTAGCTACTTTATGTCCTGGGAGGCCCTATGGAAGGATACTCCTGAGCACCATTGAGCCAAAGGATGCTCTCCCCCTGGAGACCAAATTCAATTTGTAATGAATGATAAAGGTATGAGGAGAAGCCCATGTGGCTGCTGCACAAACGTCATTCATAGAGGCTCTAGAATGGAAAGCCACTGAAGTAGCAACTGATATGGTTGAGTGTGCATTTATTTTTGTTGTTAAACACAATTGGTTCTGCTGATAAACAAAGGAAATGCATTCTCTCAGCCATTTCGCCAAGGTGACTTTAGAAACTGATCTTCCCCAACCTGAGTCTTGAGAAGGACCGGAATAATTGGTCAGATTTTCGGAAAGATTTAGTCCTGTCCAAATACAAGCGTAATTGTCTGTGCACATCCAATAAATGCAAACAATATTCTCCTTTATTTGAAAAATTTGGAAAGAAAACTGGCAAGTTAATGGACTGATTAATATTCAACTCCGAGACAACCTTGGGTAGAAAGGATGGGTTAGTCCAAAGTTATACACTCTTTCTTTGTGAAAAACAATGTAAAGGCGTTTTATGCACAAAGCCTATAATTCTGATATTCTTCTTGCTGAGGTAATGGCTACCAAGAATAAAGACTTCCAAGACAAGAATTTTATGCTGCAATTGGCTGGAGGCTCAAAGGGATGATGAGTCAAAGATTGTAGGACCAGCGTGAGATTCCAAGGTGCAATGGGTTATTTGAAAGGCAGTCTTATATGTAAGACCCCTTTCAAGAAAGTTTTACAGAGGCAATGAGATATCAAAGAGGACTCCTGGAAACCATTGTCAAAATCTGATGTAGCTGCTAACTGGACTTGGACAGCAGAAGCTGAAGCTCCTTAATGGAGTAAGGTCCACAAATACTCTAAAACTGAACTGATCAGAGCTGCAAAGGGATCTATTCCTTTTCCCCCCCAGACCAAAACACAAATCTGTTCAAATACTATAATAAATCTTCCTGGTGGATGGTTTATGGGAAGCCAGAAGTATTTCTCGAACAGAGGAAGAGAGGTTATTTTGCCTGGCAATTACTGGAAGTGGAGGAACCAAGCTGTCAGCTTGAGGCATGACAGGTTCAGATGGATCAACCCCTGTGGGTGTGACAGAAGCTCCAGAGTTGGATCCAAAATCCATGGTCGTTGAACCAGGTGAGGCCAAAGGAAGGGGATCCAAATTTGCTGGGGCCATAGGGTGCAAGGAGGATTACTTTGCTTCTCAACCGAAGAACCTTCTTTAGAAACTGTGGTATCAGAGAAAAGGGAGGAAAGGTATACAGTAGTCCCGGGGGCCAATCATGTACTAGAGCATTCCTTGGGGACTCATCCTGAGGGGAAATCAGGGCAAAGTAGCTGCTGCATTTGTGGTTGGAGTGGGAAGCAAATAGGTTGCAGCACGACTTGCCCCAGCAATGGAAAATCTCCATTGCTACCACTGGGTTGAGGGACCACTCGTGAGGCAGGAAAATACATTTGCTCATTTTGTCCGCGATCACTTTGGAATTCCCAGGAATGTGCGTTGCTACTAGAAAGCGGTTGGAGGCTATCACCCACTGCCAAATTCTCATGGCTTCCTGACACAATGTGTAGGATCTGGTCCCCCCGTTTGTTGATATACCAGACTAACAACATATTATCCGAATGAATAGTTGTCCCCAACGGGAGGGCAGAGTGGAATGCTTGCAATGCCAGAAGCACCGCCCTCAGTTCTAGGACACTGATATGCAAATTGACCTCCACGGGGGACCAAGTGCTTTGGACGGTCTTTCCCAGAAAATGCCCCCACCCCATCAGGGATGCGTCCATGGTCACTACAGCCTTGGGCTGAAGGGGTGAGAAGGGACAACTCCAAAACTTAATTTCTGGCTTCATCCACCAATTCAGATCTTGCCTGCTGCGGTTTGTTATACGGATCGGATGAGATATAGGCTGTGTCAACAGGGACCACTGTGACGCTAGAAGCCGCTGTAGTAATCTCATATGTAGTCCTGCTAGAATAACTACGGTAATCGTTGCTGCCATTGATCCTAGCAGTTGAAGGACTAAACGAGCTGGAACTTTGTCCTGGGAGAGTATCACTCGGAGTTGAGATCTGAGTCTCTGAAGCCTGCGAAGCAGAAGTGCGATCAGGCAAGATCTTGTGTTGAATGTTGCTCCTATGAATTCTAAGTTTTGAGCAGGTACTAATTTTGACTTCTCTTTGTTTACTGAGATCCCCAAGGAGCTTGCTAGCTGTATAATGTAGTGTAAGGCGTGAAGCAGTAGATGCTTGGTGGGGGAGGCGATAAGGAGCCAATCTTCTAGACATGGAAACACTCGGAATCCCTCCAGTCTCAGGTGAGCTGTTACCATTGCCATACATTTGGTGAACACTCTGGGGGCTGTGGAGAGACCAAAGGGCAGTGCTCAAAATTGGTAATGATTGGCTCCCAGCTGGAAGTAGAGAGATTTCCTGGAGCGTTTGACCATTTTTTATATGGTAATATGCTTCCTGGAGATCTATCGAGCACATCCAGTCATTTTTCTCCAGAAACGGGAGGATAAACTGAACCATGACCACCTAGAATTTGGTTTGACAAACTTGTTTAGAATGCTGAGGTCTAAAATTGGCCACCAGTCCCCTGTCTTTTTTTGGCACTAAAAAGAACCTTGAGTAAAATCTGTATTCTATCTGGTCTGGTGGGACTATTTGGATGACTCTTTTTTGGAGCAGCTTTTGGAATTTTTTGTGCTGCTTCATCCCTCTGACTGGGTGGAATGTTGGGGATTCGCCTTTGAGGCCTCGGGTAATGATCGAAGGGTATGTGATAACCTCTGGTAATTATTTTCTGCACCCAGGAATCTGTCACTATGGAATGCCAGGGTAAAGGGTGCAGAGAGTATTGTCCCCGGACTGCTTCCAGAGGCAAGCAATTGGGCCGCTCTTCAGGAGCGCTGATAGGGCTGCCCAGAGAAAGAATCTCTGGACCCCTGGTTATGCGGACCCCCTCCGCTTTGGGGGGGGGGTCTTCCTGATGAGTTCCCCCCTCTGCCCTGGGGGGAAACTCACCACGTGTGTCACAGAAAGGCCCTTGGGATTTCCTGAACCACATCTTTCCACTTCTCTGACTCCAAGAATAGGATTGTTGGGGAGTAGAAAAATGTAAGCCCACAGCAAATAGGGTATTGCCATCCTTCTCACATCTGACTAGAGTGTCTTTAACCTTTGGACTGAAAAGAGAGGAAGAGTCAATGGGAGCGTTGACAGAGGAAGACTTGAAAGGGTCTACAAATTTGCACAAGCACATGACGTCTCATGACAATGCCTGTACCCGCTGTTTTGGCCTCCCCTTCAGTTGTATGTGAAATCAACTGCATGGATGAATTAGATATGGATTCCATGGTGGCAAGCTGTGACGCAACTTTGTCACATACCTCATTAGACACAGCTTCTGCCAGGGTTCCAGGGAGTTCCATGATGAGGTCGCTTTGGAGATGGGTAAAATGTGCCAAGTAGTTCAAGGACCATATGGCGAAGGTCGATGAAGCATAAACCCACTTCCCTAACCTGTCCATCATCCGAGATTCCCTGTTTGGAGGATGGACAGCAGGACTCTCCTCAGAGTTCTTTCCTAGTGGCCGCCGCCACCACCATAGCGTTTACTGCCAAGCCTTTGGACCAATGTGGGTGATCCTCTGGAGTGGAAAGTATTTTGTCCCGTCTCCGGGCCATTGGCTCAGTGATGTCAGGAGTCTTCCAAGTGAGCTGCACAATGAGCTTGACTAACTCATCTGCAAGCGGGGTCACCCAGGAAGTAGAGGGTCGAGCACAGAAAGCCTGCAAGAATACAGACTCCTCAGAAGAAGGGTTGTGGGCTTCCAATCACCCCTCTGTTTCAGTACCTCTAGTATGTCTCCAAAGGAGACATCCTCAGGAGGTGACTGTGGGGACCCTTCTCCGTCATTGTAATCCGTATCTTCGGCGAGAGATTCCTCAGGGGAATC
Organism: Protopterus annectens; assembly: GCF_019279795.1. Classification (NCBI taxonomy): domain Eukaryota; kingdom Metazoa; phylum Chordata; order Ceratodontiformes; family Protopteridae; genus Protopterus; species Protopterus annectens. Next base: position 256,828,826 of record NC_056737.1, read on the forward strand.
ACTGTGCTTCCTCTTGCATGATCTCTTAAGGGGTGTTTCTTCAGGGGAGACATCTGAAGAGGACTCCTAAGAGAGGGTGCCCTATGGTAGGGTATCTTGGTGCTCTCATGCCCGATGTCATAGCATAGTGGACTGTGTCAGCTGCGAGCCAGAAGGCATGTATATGTGGCATTCCGGTGTCGAAGGGGCCAGCTGTGAACCTGCTGAGGTGAGTGCCCTCTCCATAACCTGGAAAGCAGGCCCGCCTGAAGAGGGATGGGAGCCTGGAACTGAGAAAGACCACCTCTGAACCAAGGTCACACCCGCTCTGACGAGCCTGCCTCCAGGGAAGGAGCCGAGAGAGGACTCGGAGCTGTCAGAGCAACCGGACTCGTAGACAGCACCGTAGAAAAACACTGGTGCCGTACTAGGGGTCACGGTGCCGACACTTCAGTCATGGTCTCGAGTCAGCTATGATTGAGCCGTGACCACAGGGTAGGCTCCGGAACCATGGTAAGATCCACCAATGGAACCAAAGAAGCTGGCACAAGGGTAGGCGTCGGCATCGAGGGCTCCAATACCTGCAGAGAGGTTGAAGGAGGAATATATGTTGGAGTCTGTGGAGAGAAATCCTCTGCTCAGGTGGGAGGGAGGTTTTAGATTTAGTTGGTATGTCTCTGGACGCTAAGAGATGATCCACAAGTCTCACTATGTCAAGCTCCAAAAGGCTCCTGGTGGAATGGGTTAACATCCCCGATGGAGATACAGCTCAATCAAGGAATGAACTTAGTTGCTGTCCAACAAAGGGGTCAACTGACACAGAATATCTGGTCCTGGCTAGTGTGTTGACCTTCGACACCATGGTCGAAAGACCAGAAAGTTGTAATGAAGGGGGGGGGGGGGTGACCGGTTTTAATGGAGAGACTATTTTTGGTGCAGAGAGGGTCTGTAGTACAGTGGAAAGGGTCGGTACCGTGGGAGAAGTAGTCATTATTGGTTCTGTGGTCAAAGAGGACGGCACTGTGGACGGAGTTTTCGATTCCAGTGCTGACACCGGTGTTGAAGTCAATTTTGCAAATTTTGGTCACTGTTCCATATGAACCTGGACCTTAGTGGTTTTCGATTCCAGAGGATGAGGAGACTAAGGTACTGACTGGCTCCTCTTCTTCGACTCGTTTTTAGGAGGGGTTGAGACCTCCACCTCAGATAAAGCCTCCGAGAAAGGGGCTTTTAAAAAGATCCTTTAGGATTAACTTATTCTTGCGTTCGGTTAAGGTGCAGGCACTAAAGCCCTTACAGAGCTTACACGGGGGTTAAACTTTTAAGTGTGGTACTCCCAGGTAATACACACAGGAGAGATGGCTGTCAGAGTTTGGCATTTTCCTGCTGCATTTAGCCACACTGTTTGAAACCAGTAGTGCCTTTTTATCCGCCATTATACTAGTATCCAGACAGCAGTAAACCAACAGCAATGAAAAAACAGCAAGTTAATGGTAGAGATGAATTACTGTCAACGACAGTCCACACACACGCATAAAGAAAGCAAACATTTTTTTTTATATATTATCAACAACAGTAAAGGAAAGAAATACCCAAAAGGGTAATGGAGAGGAGAAGGATACCAACAGTGGTATATATAAGATTACCAAAGGTAAGGGAAAGGGAGGGGCCTGTACCAATGACAGTACTAAGAAATACCAGTAAAGGTAAAAGGGAAGGAAATTTTCACTCACACCAGAAGTAAAGTAGCACAAAGTATAAATGACTAATAATAAAGGAGTTATAAGTGATTACAAAAAACAAAAGGCCAATATTTAGTGAAAAAATTAAATACTTAGCTTGGGAGCTGGCTTGATGCATCTTGAAACTGTACACAGCAAATAAGATCTGAGGAGATAGGGAGGGGGGTATTATGGGTAATTTTAGCTCGAGAGATTTTGGCTGGCGTGATCTTGTATATTGGCCGAGTCAGTTCTGAGGACGGAACCAAAAATCATCAGTCATGAATGAATGAAGATTAACAACATCAGATCAGGTGTTTTTGGGAGAACCGTCTTACTTTAAGGGGAAGATTGTTCCAGGCATGGGCTACAGAGTACTTCTAGAGGGATTTTCCAATATTCTTGTTAGGTTTGTAGATATCAAGGAGGAGTTTGTCGGTTGTGCGACAGAGACAACAGGGGTTGTAATAAGACACTAGGTTAGAGAGGTAGGGGCAGGAAGAGGGGTCATTCAGGACTGAATGGGTAATGTGGACTTGCTGAAGTAATAGTTGGTTAGAGAATTCGGGCCAGTGGAGTGCTTTTAGGGTGAGACAGTGATGGGAATTATAAGGGAAACTAGTGGCAAATCTGGCAATTTTATTATGTTTGTTCAAGTTTGGAGAGTAGAGTAGTTTGAGTATTTGTAAGAATAGGAGCTGCTTACATAAGAACAAGGTAATAGGAGAGACTGGGCTAGGGATATTTTGGAGGAAGGTGTAAGGAATTTCTCATTACTACAGAGAAGACAAAGTTTCTGATGTGTTTTCTTTATATAATGTTGGATGTGTATGTCATATTTTAATTCGTCATCAATAATGACGCCTAGTAGTTTGGTATGGGGTTCGGGTTTAATGATGGCATTGTTGAGGGAGATGATGGAAAAGGAGGATTTGTGATGTGCCAGTGTTTTAAGAAGGAAGAGAAGGACTTTAGTTTTTTTTAGGATTAAGTATGAGTTGATTGTCTGAGAGCCATGTTTCAACTGAAGAAAAGAAGTTCTGAGGTAGAGCTAAGAGATCTGGGATGCTATGGCCAGTGGTAATAAGAGCAGATTCATCAGCATATTGTAGGAGTGTTGTGAGGTTACAGGCAAAATGTAGATTGTTAGTGAAAATACTGAACAAGAGGGGGCCTAAGACAGATTCTTGTTGTACACCAGTGTTGACATTTTGGAAGGGGAAGAAGACCGTTTGTCAGCGAATGTATTGTTGTCTGTTGGTGAGGTAACTTGAGAACCAGTTTAAGGAGGAAATATTGAGCTGGAGGTTGAAAAGTTTACCTAGAAGTTTAGAGTGAGAGACAACGTTGGAAACTTTACAGAGATCAAAAAATAAACGGGAGACTAACATATTGTTGTCCCAGGCCTCAGCTACTGTATGGGTGAAGGAAAGTAGTGCAGTGGAAGTGCTGTGGTAGGGTCTAAAGCCTTGTTGGGTAGATGTTAGCAGGTTATTATCAAGCTGTGTTTGAGTAGCTGGGTGTGAATAGACATTTCCAAAATTTTGGAAATGGGGGCAGGATAGTGATGGGTCTCTAGTTAGATGGATCGATAACGTTTCTGCCCTTATAAAGAGGAATGGTGTAGAAGGATTTCTACAAATCAGGGACACAGATTTCAGTAATGGAACGATTTATGAGTATGGAGGCTCAGGTAGGCAACTGATTCTGCAGCAAATTTTGAGAAAGAAGGCAAGCAGTTTATCAGCAGAGAGAGAGCAAGGTTTGAGTTTGGAAAGGAGGGATCTGATGAAGGAGGTGGGGACAGGTTTGAAAGAGAAGGTTTTGAATAGTGTCATGTTTGGGGGGTGAAGGGAGTTGTGGAAGTATTACTATTTTGTGTATTGAAAGGAATCATGTTAGGGGCTAAAGGAGGGGAAAAGGAGGTATTACAAGTTTGTGTAAGATTTGGGATTGTTTCAATGAAACAGTTATTTAGGAGAGTGGCAGTTTCAGTAGCAGTATTCTGTGGGAAGGGGTTGTGAGTTTGAGGACTGCCAGGACAAAGATGATGATTAATGAAATTCCAGAATTCTTTTGGATTTTTATGTAGGTTACGTTGGTTGGAACAGTCGAAAGTTTTATTGTCATTGTTCAAACGTTTTTTGGACAGGTTTCTGAGCTCCTTATATCTTTGAAGTAGAATATGGGACTTATTTTTGACCCAGGCTTTCCAGATACTCTTATGTATAGTGGAGCGGGTATGTTTCTGAACCAGGGGCCTGAGTTGGACTTTATTCTGATTTTTCTGATAGGTGCCATGGAGTTAAGTATGTCTAGGAATATTTTATTAAAAGATAAAATACAAAAAGAACGTAGAATAGTCCAAAGAGCAATCCAAAACACTTTATTCACAGTAGCACAAAAACCTGCTGGTTAAGCACTTTCATCACAAAGCGCATTTTTATTAAAAGATGTTATGGCCTCATTATGAGGGAAATGTTGAAGGAAAGACCATTTTACATTAGACAAAGTGGAATTAAAAATGCCAGTGTTGAATTGGTTGAGTTTATGACTATCTCTGTAGAGGTGGTCCTTAGGAGTATGTTTGCAGAATATATGGATAAGGATTGGGAGTGGTTGCTAAGAGAGGAAGTGTGTCAGGGTTATGATAAAGGTTGGGATCGGAAGTGAGAATCAAATCCAGGGTAGGACCAGCGGTGGAGTTTTTGTTAGTATGAGTAGGGGAGGATACAAGTTGGTGGAAGCCGTGAAGGTTGATACTATGACTAGGAGACGACGTAGAAAGTTTGGCCCAATCAATGTTAACGTCACCAAGAAGAATGGTTTCATATGAAATATTATTAGCAAATCAGGAGAGAATGTTCTCGGGGATGAGGATATTATTTTCGGGAGGTATGTAGAGGGAGGCTATGGCAAATTTTGTATGTGGATTTAAATGACAACTGACGATAAGGAGTTCTGCAGGCTCAAAGATGGGTATAGAAATTGAGAGTGGAGAGAGAATGAGTTGTTCAGTATAAAGGACGACAGCACCTCCACCCTCTTACTGGTTCTGTCAGAGCGGAAGATGTTATAGCCTGGAGGTAAGATTTCTGTGTCTGAAATATGGGGTTACAGACAAGTTTCAAACAGAATTAAGATACGGGGGGGGGGGTGTTGGCAGTCCAGGAATGAAGTTCTGTGATTTTGTTTACTAGGCTTTGGATATTTAAGGAGACAATATGTAATGATTTAGGGGAAAGAAGGAGGGTAGGGGGGCAGGAGTGAGATGTAAAATTGAGAGAGGCAGGGGCTGATGGTCCTTGGTTGGGGTGGATGTCCCCGCCTAGGAGAAGTGTTTCCAGGAAAGTAATAATGTAAGTGAGGGGGTTTAAGGAAGCAGAACTTCTATGTTTTGCTAAGGGACTATGGGTGGTGATTGGAAATATATTAATCTTGAAAAGATGTATAGGTGAGGTATGAGAGAGGGATGGAGAGATTAGCTGTAGGTTAGGGAGGGTGTTGGTGATGTGAGTGATGGGGAGACTTGGAGATGGTGTTTGACAGTAAAGTGGAATGTGGTAAGAGGTTAATAGAGCTGACTTTAGATGTTTAAAATGCTTAGCTTCATTTTCTTTAAAAAGAACTGCAAAATGTGAGTAAACAAGGTTTTAGTGGTATGTGACATTAACAGAACCTGGTGGAAGGACAGATTTGTCTTCTTGAGGTTACCACAACTTTGGAATGGACTCCCACTTCATGTCAAACAGAGTGCCTCATTGGCCTTCTTTAAATGCAATCTGGCCGATTGGATGGGTAACTGTAAATTCACCCTGGGGTTCCATCTATGCTCCTCTTGGACAGGGGCAATTGGCGATGATCATGGAAATAAGGGTAGAACTTGGCTAAGCTTGAAATGGCCCTAGGGCCATTAGTCTAGTAACTTCCTATGATCCTATGAAAGAGATGCAGAGTTCAAATAAGGAACCATGGAATTTAAATAAAGTTCTAGAGTTTAAATAGGGAACATTAAAGTTAATGACAGTTAGCAATCATAGATGTTCTGTTGAAAACTATTCTACTGCATGTATATTATCCTGTTGTTTTAATATGGAGACATAAGGCACCACAATTACTAAAAACTGAAAATGGGCCAGAAAAGCTACCCCTCTCTGAGCCCAGAAAAAAGTAGTTGCTAAGAATTATGAAGTGTTTTGAAAAAATCTGTACTGATGGGGCCCTAAAGTAAGGCCCAAAGCTAATAGCTCTCTTGCATCTGCGGCAACATATAAAATGAAATCTAAATCTAAGATAAATATACCAGAAAAAGAAACTCCAGAGTAACCTTGTAAAAGGTTAACATTACTTGCAGATTTTACCAGAGTCCAAGAGACAGCATCTTAATAAACAAAAATAATTGCTCAGACAAACCAACCCCTGAATTTCTACTATATGATATATTTAAATGGGCAAGTCAGGCACCACAAAAATATAAAGGAAAATGTGCGACAGAGTGGCATGAGAGAAAAGAACCCTGTACAAAACGTGCCTTACATTCATAGGTACGTACTAGGCTATCGGCCCAAGGACCCAAGTAAGCCTAGCCAACAAGGTTCCCTGGCTTATGCCACCCAAGAAAGTTATTTTCCTGTGCCCTTGTCGAGCACAGCCACAGAAGTGATCCCCGGGGTGTATTTCCTATTTCCTATCCACTCATCAAGATTTTTCTTGAGTGCTAATCAGGAACTTTGCTTGACACAGATGGGTAGCTTGTTCCAGAGTATAGGAAGTTTCTGGGACAGGAATCTATCCCTCCAGCATGTCCTGTTTATTGTAGTGACAAGGTTTAGGTCCCTAGAATGTGTAGCTCGGAGGGATAGGGATTTCTTTAGGTGTAGCATGTCCAACAGCTTTGGGTTTAACATAGCTTTATATGTTAGGCAGAGAACTCCTCTGAGCAGGCGATATGCTATGGAGTAAAGATGGAGTTTTTTGAGATGGTCAGTGTGGGACATCTGTTTGAGGCCAGTAATCCTCTTTGATAGGTACTTCTGTGGCCTTTCCAGCTGCTGCAGATGTCTTGTGAGGCACATTCCAAAAGGGGCGTTATACTCTATAATGGGTCTAACGAGTGCCGAGTAGAGGGGAACAATGACCTCTTTTTTCCTGGATGAGAACCCTTTTGTGATGAGGTGTGCCACATAGAAGGATTTCCTTACTGTGGCGATGTGATTATCAAAGGAGAGACTACTGTCCACCTGGGTCCCAAGGTCTCTTATCACACATTCGGCATTAAGTAGACTGCCGTTTATGTGGTAGTGCATGGGTACAGAGTTTTTACCAAAGGGGATGACAATGCACTTTTTGGCACTGAGCTTGAGGCCATGCCTCTGACACCAGGCATCTGTCTCAGTGAGGCCCTTCTGTAGGATGTCTACATCATTTGGGGACTCGACTATGGCTCCTAGTTTGCAGTCACCTGCGAACCTGGTTAGCCAGAGGCCTTCTGTGTTAAGTAGATACCAAACAGGAGAGGTTGCTGGACTGAACCCTGTGGTACTCCACTTGTCACTGGTTTGAAGTCAGATTTGGAGTCTGCAACTTTTACAGTGTGGGTTCTGTCAGTGAGCCAGTTGGCAACCCATCTTGTGACGTAGGGATTTATACCTAGTTTAGTGAGTTTAGCTATAATTCCAGAATGGGGGATGGTGTCCAAAGCCTTGGCGAGGTCAAAATAGGCTGTGTGAACCACCTTACCCTCATCTACAACTTTGGTAACTGCCTCAAAGAAGTCGATCAGATTCAGAAGGCATGATCTGCCTTTCACAAACCAGAACTGGGTGAGGTCCAGAGTTTGGAGGTTACCAATGTCTTTGTTTAGGAGTTCCATGATGACACGTTCCATGGTCTTGCAGACCAGGCTCGTCAGGCTAATAGGGCGATAGTTCCCAGGATCAGTGGTGGCTCCCCTTTGTGGAGTGGGATAACTGTTGCTGTGTGCCATTCAGTGGGCACAAAGCCTGACGTGAGACTATGATTGAACATGGTGCTTAGGTGGGGAGCCAGTTCATTCTGAAGTTTGTGTAAAACGCAGCCTGGGATGTTGTCTGGTCCCATGGATGCTGTGTTTTTGGCTTTAGAGAGTGCAGGTTTTACCTGCATAGATGTGATTACAGGGACTCTGCATTCTTCCTGTATAGATATGGGCCCTTTAGGGGGTGAGAGGGGGTTTAAGTTAGCACTGAACCTATCTGCCAGGATATTGGCAATATCAGTTGGTTCTGTAATTTTCATGTAGTTGTGCTGTAACTCAGTGCAGAGCTGGGTGTTGCCATTAAGATTCTTGACATAGCCATAGAATGCTTTGTGGTTGCCCTTGGAATCAGTGGCAATTTTGTTTTCGTAGCTAGCTTAGGAGGATCTTATAAGGGATCTCAGCTTCTTACTTAGGCTGACCAGGGAGCTCCTCCCACTCATGTGATTTTACTGTCTTTTGCAACAGTTTCTTCCTTCTGTTGTAAAATTTATTTACGGCAGGGGACCACCAGACTGGCTTGCTTTTTTTTGGAGGACAGCGCCTTGGTTCTGTTTGGGATAGCACGATCCATGCACTTGTATAAGTGCTTATAGAGTGCATTTGAGTAGGATTCAGCAGTTGTAACTGTATTGTCCATCTGCATGGGTGTCATGAAGTTCGCCACTTCTGTCTTAAGAAGCATGAAGATGGCTTTGCTGAATTTTTTTTACAATGGTTTCCTTAATGGTGGGCGGGATGCTGATATCTAGGGTGATTAGCTTATGGTCGGATCTGACCAACGAGGAGTTGACTTCAGGTGTGGAACACCGGTCACTCATGTTGGTAATGACTAGGTCTAGGATATTGTTGCTCCTGGTGGGGGTGTGGATAAGTTGATCCAGGGCATTAGAATTTATGAATTTCAGAAAGCGTTGAGTGAAGGAGTTGGTACATGAGTAGTTTTCCCAGTTAATGGTGGGGTAGTTGAAATTGCCCATTATTAGGGTGTTTGGTTGAACCCTAACATTTTCCAGTATATCAAGAAAAGAGGAGTGGGAATCCTGGGGCATGGTGGGGGATCTGTAGCAAGCTACAATTTGGATTGCAGTTTTGCCCAGAGTTAGTTGCACTTGGATAACCTCAGATACATTATGCTGCGCAACTAGCCTGGAGGTGTGGATATCCTTAATGAATATGGACACACCTCCGCCGTTGGTGTTTTGGTCCAGGTTAAATGGCCGAAAAGTGTGGTATGAGTTATAGCCTGGTAATGCAGGGGTGCTCTCTAGAGCCTTGAACCAGGTCTCAGTCACTGCACAAACATTGATGTTCTCCATTTTAAGGAGTGCCTCGAGCGAGTGCAATTTGAGATTTAGACTTCTAGCATTGAGTAGCATTACCCTCAGTTTTTCAGTTTTTGCTTGCCTGTTCCTGTTGTGGTGGTAAATTTGTCATTTGAACCTTGCCTAAAAAACGCACTATAGAGGCGGCAAGATCCTTAGCCAGTATCCGGAATCCCATTGGCGACAGGTGCAGGCCATCTCTGGCAAAGCATCGTGGTCTGTCGACCATGTCGTCCCAGGCAGACAGACACTGGATCCCCTTAGAATGACACCAGAAGCTTAGCCAACTGAAGTCAATCATTTTATCCTTGTACTGAGGTATCATTCTGGGCAATGGCAGGATGCTACTCAGGGCTAGGGTCATATCTGCCTGGGCTACAAGATCGGAGAGCTCTTCCATGTCTCTCTTCATGTAGTCCAGGGAGGCATGTCTCAGGTCGTTCACACCAACATGGACAATGACAAAGTCATATTTGTACTTGTTGTGGAGTGACCTTAGTGTGTGGGCTATGTGGTGGATCCTGGTACCAGACAGGCAGCTGACAGTAACCCTCTCCTTGTTTAGCCTGGTGAGTGGGACATCAGTGTGCCTGACTATAGAGTCACCTATGACTAGTGTGTTGGGTACGTTGTTTTGCCTTATGGGCTGTGGTTTACTGGCACACTGAGTCTGTGGGCTATGTGTTATTTGGGTTGTGTTGGGGGTGGGTGGAGGTTGCTTGTGTTTCTGCTTTGGAGGTCTCTGTTGCTTGAGCAGATTATTATCGAGAGCCCCTGCGAATGTTTTTGTGTTTCTATGTGTGGATTTTGGTGATGTAGGTTTAGTAGGACTATGTGATGAGTGTGGTGTGGTGCAAGCGTTTACCTTCTCCTGACTGTCAAGTTCAGTCTTGGTTGGCGAGAGCTTTACCTCCAGTTTGGCTAGATAAGTGCATCTCTCACAGGTTGTGGTGCTGGGTGGTAGGAGGAGAGGGTTGTCCGTGTACATGAGGCAATTGCTACATTGCCCCAAGATGCCCAAATTCATCAGATAGACAGGAGAGAACACCGAGAGCTGACCCTTGGACATGCCTGAATAAAAAACTACTTTCCTCTAGACAAGTGAGGAAAGTGAGTATAAGAGCTGTTTTTTCTAAGCAAGTGAGGAAAGTAAGTACAAAAACTGTTTTCCTCTAGGTAAAGAGGAAGGTTGAGTGCTGTAGAAATTTGTAGCTTTAGAGCTAACAACAAGTTCTGAACAAGTGCTAAGCATGAATAAGCAAATTCAAGTGCTAAAACTAAGAATCTGTACCTGGATCTTGTGGTAGGTAGGCTACCTAGTGCTTACCACTCCCAATGATAAGCTAGAATGCTTCCCTCCAACACAGAAAGGCTTGGGGGGCTCAGAAGCTTACAAACAGTCCTGGATACAGCAAATCTGTATCTGGACTAGACTAGTTACAAGAAAAGTGGGAAACAAGCGCAAATGCAGTCTTTTAAACCAAAATGTTGAAAGAGATGGAAAAAAGTACAGTTTTGTACCTACCATAAATGTAGATGTCCGATAGGAATGCATCTGCAGTCCTTACAAATGGGTTGTCCTGTCGTCAGGCAGCCCTTCGGTCGGCCGGATTTCAAAGTCTGGGTCCAGCTTCGGCTGGTGTCGCACTTCACCCGACGTCATCGCTGCAGTTTTTCGGGTATAAAGGCATCAGCCGACGCCATCTTCCTCAATGTTTCTTGCCCCAGATGCCAGGTGCCCTCTTGGATGGCTAAATTTGGATAAATGCCAATGTTTCCAAATAGTAGAGAGCAAACACATAAAATAAGCATGTATGTACATATATACAAACAAATACACCATAATAGATCCCCCAAGCTAGCTGAAGGATGGCAAATACCCTAGGTCTACCTCAGAGGGAAGGTGGGTGGGTAATCCTGACTGCAGATGCATTCCTATCGGACATCTACATTTATGGTAGGTACAAAACTGTACTATGTCCTTCAAGGATGCATCTGCAGTCCTTACAAATGGGTAGAATACCATAGCTAAACTAGGGAGGAGGAAAAGAGTAGAGATTATGGTGTAGTTAGGATCCCTTGCAAAACAGCAGTGGCAAAACCTGCTCGGGATCTAGAGTATAAAGGTAAATTGTAATGCTTGGCAAATGTATGCACGGAGGTCCAAGTAGCAGCCTCTATAATGTCCTTGGTAGCCACTCCTCGAAGAAAGCTGTGGTAGTGGCTGTAGCCCTTGTGGAGTGAGGCCTGATGTTCTCTGGAGTTTTCTTTCCATGGTAGGAGTAACAAAATCTAATGCAATTTCCTATCCATTTGGAGATTGTCTGTTTTGAAATTGGTTTTCCTTCCTTTCCTGTTGCATATGCTACCAGAAGCTGGTCAGTTTTTCTATTGGACTTGGTCCTGTCCAGGTAGTAGCGTAATTGTCTATGTACATCCAAGGTATGCAAGAGTCTTTCTCCCCTGTTCTGTGGGTTGGGGAAGAATGTAGGTAGGTGGATAGCCTGATTTAAGGACACTCTGGATACCACCTTAGGCATAAATGTAGGATTTGTTCTCATGGACACACTATCTTGATGGAAGATCAGGAAGGGTTGCACTGCCATTAATGCCTGTAGTTCACAGACCCTTCTTGCTGAAGTTATTGCCAGCAGGAAAGCAGTCTTCCAGGATAAGTATTGTAATTCTGCTGTTGCTGCTGGTTCGAAAGGGGGAAGCATCAATTTTTCTAGCACAAAGTTCAAGTCCCATGCTGGCAATGGTGGTTTCCTGGGAGGTTTTACATTTTTAATTCCTCTCAGAAACTGTCTGAGCAGAGGATGAGAGAAGACAGGAGGATCCAAGCTGTATTCTGCTGAAATAGCTGATGCATGTATCTTGATGGAAGAATAGGACAGGCCTGTATGGAAGAGCTCTGCCAAGTACTCCAGGATGTTGGCTATGTTTACCAGTGTCACATCTTTTCTCTTTGCAGTACTCCAAATGAGATATCTTTTCCATTTTGCTGCATAATTCTTTCTTGTTGAAGGTCTACGAGCCTCCAGGATTATGTCTTTAACCCTTTGGGATACATTTGGGTTAATTGCTCTTATGTAATGTTCCAGGCAGTCAGCTGCAGAGTTTTTAGGTTTGGATGCAGGATGTTGTAGTTGTTCTGTGTCAGCAGTAATGGGATCAGGGGCAGTGTCCATATTTGTTCCCGGGACATGCTCCTCAGCAGTGGATACCAATGTTGTCTTGGCCAGTCTGGAGCTATCAGAATGATCCTCAGACGTTCCTCTTTGATCTTCAGAAGCACCTTGTGCATCAAAGGAAGTGGTGGGAATGCGTATGCTGTCAGGTTTTTCCAACTGAAAGATAGGGAGTCCACCTTCCAAGCAAGTGGGTGGTACGACCTTGTGCAGAATTTCTTTAGCTGGTGATTGAGTGGGGATGCAAATAAGTCTATTTGTGGTAATCCCCATTCTCTTGTGATGGCTTTGAAGATGTCCGGATGCAGCATCCATTCGTGGGCATCTGTGGTAGTTCTGCTTAATATGTCTGCTAGAATGTTTTCTTTTCCCGGTACAAAAATTGCTTGTAACTGAATGTTGTAGCTCAGAGCCACATCCCATAGGTCCAGTGCCAGCCGGCACAGAGGATATGAATGTGTGCCTCCCTGTTTGTTGATGTACCACATAACTGGGGTGTTGTTTGTCCTTATCATCAACTGACCTTCTTGGAGAAATGGTCTGAATGACTGGATTGCCAATTTTACTGCCAGCATTTCCTTTAGATTTATGTGCAGGTGCAGCTGGTCTTGAGTCCATAAGCCTTGTATGCACTTGCCCAGCATGTGTGCCCCCCAACCGAGGTCTGAGGCATCTGTCGTGATGGTTTGGCTTGGTTGACTGTTGCAGAAGGGCAATCCTGTGTTTGATTGACAGGCCTGAGCCCACCATAGGAACTCTTGCTTCAGGCATGGGATTATTGGAATTTTGGTTTCTAGGCTGTGCTTGTGTTGGGACCACAAATTCTTTAGGTACCACTGTAGCTTTCTCATATGCAGTCTGGCATGAGGGACCAGAATTATGCAGGATGCCATGAAGCCTAGGGCTTGTAGTACTTTTCTTGCAGTTAGATGGTTCTGCTTTGTTAATGCCAAGAAGTAGAGAGGTAGTTGCTCTTTCTTTTCTGCAGTTAGGAATGCCATTTGTTTTGATGTGTCCAGCTCTGCACCCAGAAAGGTTATTCTTTGGGATGGAATCAGCCTTGACTTTTTTATATTGACTGTATATCCCAGGGCTTGCAGCAGGAAAATGACTCTTTGTAAGTCTTCTGTTAGCTTGCTTTTGTTGTCCGCTTGTATCAGGCAGTCGTCCAGGTAGGGATAAATTTGGATCCCCTGAAGTCTGCAATGAGCAATTACTGATGCCAGGCATTTCGTGAACACTCTGGGCACAGTAGATAAGCCAAAGGGCAATGCTGAGAATTGATAATGCTCTGATCCTGCAAGAAATCTGAGGTATCTTCTGCAAATGGGTCGTATGGGGACGTGCAGGTATGCCTCCTTGAGATCTAGAGTTACCAGCCAAGACTCCTTGCCCAGCATGGGAAGAAGCTGCTGTAGGGTCAGCTTTTGAATTTTGGAACAATGAGGAATGTGTTTAAAGCGGACAGGACTAGAATAGGCCTCCATTTGTTTTCTTTTCTTGGTACCAGGAAGAGTCTGGAGTAAAATCCCTTTCCTTGCTCCATAGATGGTACCTTTTCCACAGCTCTCATTCTTAATAGTTGAGATATTTGCTTTAGAGCTTCTGCCCTTTGTGTAGGTGGTAGGTTTGGCATTCCTCTCTTTCCTGGTAGAGTATGGAAATGGAACCTGTAACCTTGGTCTATAGTTTGCAAAATCCATTTTTCCCTTGTGATGCAATGCCAGTTCTTTGAAAATAAGGATAGCTTTCCGCCTAAGGGTGCTTCTAGTTGTTCCCTGGTAGGCGGTGCCACTGCCAAGTCACTGTGATTGAGTTGTTGTAGTGGTGGTGGCTGCGTCCGTGCCTCGCTGGATGTTACCTTGCCACTGGCGTCCCCTGTAGGCACCCCTGGATTGGTTTCTGCCTCTAGAACGCCTATTCCTGCCTCTCTGTGTTTTAGAGGAGTCCGGAAAGGACCAATTCTTGGAGGGCCAGTTCCTGCTAAACCTTGGAGGTTGAACCTGTAAGAAATCTTTCACTGTTTGTACAGATTTCACCTTCTCTTCCATCTTTTTTAGTACCTGCTGTGCAGGGGAACCAAATAAATTGACCTTGTCCATGGGTGCATCTAAAAGCTTTGATTTGACATGGTCTGGTAATGCCTGTTCTTTCAACCATGCATGTCTCCTGATAACTGTGCCAGTCATGGCTGATCTAAAGGAAGCCTCCAGTGCATCATAGCCACATTTTAAAGAATGGTTACTAACCTGCTGTATGTTATGTACCATTTCCTGAACATATTTTTTATCTAAAGATTCTTCAGAGGACAGCTTTTTAGTTAACTGGTCAAGCATAAACTCTTGATATTGAATCATATGAAATTGGCAGTTCAAAGCCCTAGCTGACAAAGTAGCAGAGGTGTAAACTTTTTTACCCCATCTCTCTAAGGACCTGGATTCCCTTTCAGAGGGGAGGGGGTTTTTAGTAGAAGTAGCTGCTACAGCTTTAGGGCCCTGGGAGATAGTCTCTGGAGCTGCAAAAGGAGCCTTGTATAAATGGTGATGAGTGTCCGGGACTCTGTAGAACCTATCGGGTTTAGCAGGAGCCGGAGGTAATGAATCAGGAGCAGTGCAAGCATCATTAAATGCATCATCTACAACAGAAAGAACTGGAGGTATAGCTAAAGGCCTATGTTGTGGCAAATGTAGAAAGGTTCTAAGCCTTTTTCTGGAGTCTGAGAAATCTTGGCCCTGCCACTGAAATTGTTCCCTCATAGCATGCAAGGTTTCCCCAAAGGAAAATTCCTCAGGTGGAGAGGCTGAAGGAATGGACTCTTCAGCATCAGAGTCTTCGTAAGGGGAATAAGGAGCCTCAGGAGGGTCTGTATGTTCTGAGTCATCAGAGGAATCATCTGTGGATACTGGCTCAGGGGGCTCTGCTCTAGGCCTCTTTTCTGGAGGTGGGAGAGAGGTCCTGTCTGGATGAGGCTGGGATCCACGAATTAAAGAAATGAGATCCTCAGCCAAAGAAAGCATATGGGAGCTGGTGCTGGGCCTGTGTGAGGGGGGTTTGGCAGGCACCGTTTTTGAAGCTTTGGCTGCTTTAGCCCTGGCAAAGGCCTTAATAGACATGGCTGCAGGAGGCCTAGCAGCTCCACCTGCAGGGGTTGAAATATCCAGGGGAATAGTGTCTGATAATTCCTGAGAAACCGCAACAGAAGGTTGGATTTCAGAAGCCGATTCTACCAGGTTAGAGGAGGCCTCGGTAGAAGGCATGGTTTCGGCTGAAGAAAGAACCGCTTGCTCGGTTTCGCCGAAACCGAGACACTCGCGGTTTGCTTAATCGCGGTTTCGGCCGAAACCGCGGACCGCGAGTGTCGGTCCTTTTCTTTGTGTTTTTTGGTAATTTGCGTTGTCGGAGGATCCGACGGCATAATATAGGCAAAATCAGAGCCGAAAATCTGTTCAGCAAACTCCGACCGACGTCTAAGCGTCCGTCGGTTAAAAGAAGCACAGGCTAAACAAGCTGCTACGTCGTGGTCTGGGCCTAAACAATGTATGCAGTAGGAGTGGAAATCTTTATGAGGTATTTGTTTCCCACAAGATAAACAGTTATTCACTTTCTCTGACATCGGCTGAGGCAAGAAAGAGTCCCCAACGGGGTACTTAGCTTTTCAGAAGTCTTCGAAGTAGTATTCGGTAGTAGTAATCTCTGGATCTGACCGACCGGCACTTGCGAACAGCTTCTGCTTCGGGCGCCACGCGGCAAGAAAGACTGGGGAAGATGGCGTCGGCTGATGCCTTTATACCCGAAAAACTGCAGCGATGACGTCGGGTGAAGTGCGACACCAGCCGAAGCCGGTCCCAGACTTTGGAATCCGGCCGACCGAAGGGCTGCCTGACGACAGGACAACCCATTTGTAAGGACTGCAGATGCATCCTTGAAGGACATCTACCCAAACGGCCAAGAAACTACAATTTTTGGGCCAAAAAACACTCTTGTGGTAGATAGGCTACCTAGTGCTTACCACTCCCACGGAGAAGCTAGAAGGCTTCCCTCCAACACAGAAAGGCTTGGTGATTTCTACTGAATTGGGGGACAAGGTAATCAAGAAAAGTATCTGTAACAAACACATTTACTTCATCCATGTTAGAACAAGTATTCATTTGTACCTTGCTGCAACAAGAAGCAAGGAAATGTGCTCAGTTGCAATGCAGTGTACAGGAAATTAGACAAACGTACAAGAAAAAACAGCATAGCTTAAGGCACAAAAACTGAAGTGAAGAGACAGAAACCTGACCAGGTTAATAAGTTACAAAATAAAATTAAAAGAAAAGACAGTAGGAAGGCAACGGGGGAGGGGAGGAAGCAAAAAGAGAGAGAACGTGACGTCTCTCAAGGTGATGCTAAGTACAGAAGGCTGAATTAAAAGCAATTGAGCAAGCTTTATTATTTCCTATCCTCTAAACATCTGCACAAATACTGTGTGTGTTCCAAATAATCACTTCATTCCTTGTCATCTAGGCAAGGAAATGTCTGCAGCAGAGGACAAACTGGTAATCCACAAAGTACTAAGACTTGGTAATTAATTAAATAAGATAATGAGATTTCTGCAGTTAGTATTAACAAGCCAAAAGCACACAGATAATGAGATTCCTGCAGTTAGTATCAGCAAGTTAAAAGCACACATAAAACAGAAGTTATGTTAAGCAAAGCTATATCAGTTGATAAAGGAGGGAATGGAACTGTCGGCAATGAAAAAATATGTTCTTCACAAAAAGTCCCAAAATACTGGGCATAAAAAAGTAAACGTAACTGAGAAAAAGTAAACAAGTGAAATGGTAAAGAGAATTTTAAATAAATGTCGAGTTCAAATGGACCTATTCATCTGTCCTTTCTACATTGTACAGCTTACGTTTATAAAAAAAAAGTGCTTTGGGTATCGGGGTAGAAAACAAGTTAAATCCAGTGTGATGGGATTATCATCACACCTACTGTGTGTGAATTAATGGCAATAACGTCAGATGGAATGAGATACTATTTGGTTCAGAATTTGAGCAGCAGGCCCACAGCACTTTACATGCAAAAACATGACATTATGCCCCTTAAAATTCTGAGGGGAAACCAAACACTGAAGATTAAGTCAGAATTCAGATTTTGTTTTTAACTGAACAGGAAAAATGTACAAGGATTGTGTTACCAGAACCTTGGGAAACAATTATTATTTTTTTTAACAGCATTTGAATAGAATAGAGATGATTTAATCTATATAAAAGAAAAGTCATTCTTACTTCCTAGACTATCCAGAAAAAAAGATCAAATAAATGTACTGTGTTATTTTCATTTATTAACTGGGGTAGGGGGCACTAATCAAAACTGCCATTTTACAGGTAGAGCTTAAACGAACTGCTTCAAACAAGAATATGTCCTGAAAAAGTATAACATCTGACATCCAAAATTATATTTGCAAATGTGTTAATTACAGATGTGTTACATGTGCCATGCAGGATGCAAGAAAAGTGCAACGGGGAAGCAATATAGATTTCCACAAGCACTGGAATCCACTGGCTATAATGGGACTTCTCATGGTTTACAGATAGGCCAATCCATGCACATGTAGGGAAGATACTCTGCATATTTTATCACTTGAAAAAATAAAACTGTGTGACCAGCATCATTTTTTTTTCTGGGGCATGAGACAGGGTCTGGAAAGTTGGATAAACCCCTTAGTAATCAGTTACAAAAACACAGGGATGTTAAATTGGAACAAAGAGATCTGGTAATGGTCCACCAGTTCAGCAATGCAAGTAAATAGGATCCAACTAAACAGGGTCCCGTCATTATCAGAGTAGGGCTAGCACCTGTACAAGTAGAGCCATAGGAAAAAAAAAAAAAAACAATCATTCAAAATGGGTGAAGCCATAAGAATTACATTAACAAAGTAAAATGGAGGGAAAATTCAATTATTTTTTTTTATGCATAAAGAGACTCTTGTGTGAGACAAAACTAATAATATGATTCTCCTTTTCAGAAATTATGACGAACTCCAGAAAAGATAAAAGCCTTGATGTTCATCCACCTTTATGCTACCACATTTCATGCAAGTCAGTACTGGGTACCAAGAATAAAATGCCACTAAGATCAGTTTCGTTTTTGCTCTATGAGGTAAGCAGACCTTATTAAGGTTAACTATGGAAAACTGGCTACAGAGAAATTACACATGAAATAAGTGAAAGCTAGAACACCCCTTTGTACATAAACAGCAAATGCATGCAAGACGATCTACAAGAAGTAAAGCACCTTGTTTTTTTAAAGAACTTGTGCTACAGACAAAGGAAAACTTTAATAAAACCTTCATTCATAGGAAAATTGAGAACAAGTATGTAGTAGTAACTAATTTGTACATATTTAAAGTTTGTTGCTTTATCTATTAGCATATATGCATTTTTTCATAATGAAAGTTATTTTCATGAGGTTACAGAAACCCTACAAACATTGTATGCCATAGTTTATGCATTTAAATATTTTGCATTTTCATTCGTGATTTCAATGAATTGCTGTAGTAATTTTCATGTCCACTTTGAAAGGAATATGGCAGAAGAGTTAAAAAGGCATGAGAGGAAAGTTAAAATATCAGAAAGAAATGAGAGGAAAGTTAAAATATCAGAAAGAAATGAGAGGAAAGTTAAAATATCAGAAAGAAATGAACAAAAGAGAATAAAAAAGGAAATAAATGCATTAATAAAAATGACACGCGCATGACTCAATTTATTTCAAAATATGGGTCTAAAATGAGGAAGTGATTCTTTTTTACCCTTTGCCATGACATTTGAATGTTGTGATAGATGTATTCCTCTGGCTTCACAATGTATATGTGTTAGAAAAAGGAAACAGTTGATATGTGAACGTTTAACAATGGATATTAAGCTATGAATGTGAAACACAATAACAATCTGGGTTTACAACAGCAATACAATACTTCCAGTATTTCTGACTCATTATTAGGAAACACAATTTTATAAAATATTTTTGGATTTTAAAATTTGCACTCATATGAAAAAAGCAAAGCTACTTTTAATGTAATGACTGCTATCAGGGGGAAGTTACCGAAAGATTATTTGGAAAGGAATGGTACTTTTATCGCAGGCGGAGAGTCTAAAATAAGGAAACATCAGAAGCTGATTTTGAGAAAGAGACCTGTATATGTTTAACATTTGAGCCATAAACCACGGATTTGATTGCATGAGACAGTAAGATTTAAAGGTTTGAACTGTGCTCATCAAGTGCAAAAAAGTAAGATTTGTGGAATATACAGAAAGTACAGTCGTGTGAACTTACATAAATGTAGATGTTCGAGTGTATTCATTGTTGCAGTCATTACATTTGGGTTATCTGCCTGCAGGTAGCCCACAGTCAGCCTGATTAACAAAGTCTTGGGTCCTGCGTCAGTTGCTGTCCCTACTTCCATGATGTCAGGTCATCAGGGGTATAAAACATGCAGCCGATGCCATTACATCAGTTTTTCTTGCCACAGATGTCAGGTGCCCCCTAATGGGGAGCAATTAAATTAAAAAGTACAATGATATACCTCCAACAAAAAAGCAAATATGTCAAAAAGGCTTTTAAGCATAGTAAAGGAAAAGTAGAGGTATAGCCAAAAGAAGTAAGGGGGCTGGAGGGAGGGTAACCAGGACTGCAACAGTGAATACACTCGAACATCTACATTTATGGTAAGTGTACACAACTGTACTATGTTCTTCATGTTTCACCGTTGCAGTCATTACATTTGGGTAGATTCCCAAAGCTATGGTTGGGAGGAGGAATTTAGATAGCATTATGACCAGCTACAAGGCCCTGCAAGACTGCAGTGGCAAAACCAGCTCTGGATTTAGAGAAAATTGGCAAATGATAATGCTTGGTGAAGGTATGCACAGAGCTCCAGGTAGCAGCTTCTAGGATGTCCCTGGTAGGGACACCTCTGAGAAAGGCTGTAGAGGTAGATGCAGCCCTGGTGGAGTGAGGTCTGATCCCCTGGGGGATAGGTTTTCCATGGTGCTTATAGCAGAAATTAATGCAATGGCCTATCCATTTAGAAAAGGTTTTCTTTGAAATAGCCTTCCCCTCTGCCCCTGCAGCAAATGCCACCAGCAGTTGTTCAGATTTCCTTTGAGGTTTAGTCCTATCCAAGTAGAATATAAGTTGTCTGTGCACATCCAAGGAATGCAGATCAGTTCCCCTTTGTTCTGTAGATTGGGAAAGAAGGTTGGCAAATGAATAGACTGATTAAGAGCCACACTGGATACCACCTTGGGCATGAAGGATGGATTGTTTCTAAGGGACACCCTGCCCACATGAAAAATGATGAAAAGCTCCACTACCATAAGGGCCTGTAATTCAGATACCCTTCTAGCTGAAGTGATTGCTAAAAGGAAAGCTGTTTTCCAAGAAAGAAATTTTAAGTCTGCAGTAGCAGCTGACTCGAAAGGAGGTAGAGTGAGTTTCTCCAAAACAAAGTTAAGGTCCCAGGCTGGGGTTGGAGCTCTCCTGGGAGGTCTCACATTTCTGGCCCCTCTGAGGAACTGCTTGAGCAGTGGATGAGAGAAGAGAGGAGGTTCTATGCTATAATGAGCTGAAATGGCTGAGGCGTGGATTTTAATGGAGGAAAAAGACAGGCCCTTGTGAGGCATCTCAGTTAAGTATTGTAAAATCTGAGGTAAACT
This sequence comes from Protopterus annectens, assembly GCF_019279795.1. NCBI lineage: Eukaryota > Metazoa > Chordata > Ceratodontiformes > Protopteridae > Protopterus > Protopterus annectens. The sequence goes on from NC_056737.1 coordinate 256,849,760, forward strand.
GGGTGCTGCTGTGCTCATCCCTTGAGAATGGTTCCAGGCACAGAATCTTTTCCATTTTTCAGCATAAGATTTTCTAGTACTAGGCCTCCTTGTCTCTAAAATGATATCCATCACAGGTTCACTGAGGGATGGTAGAGGAGAGATTATGTAATTAGCCAGGCTGCAAGGTTCAGTGTTAGAAGCTGAGGGTGCAGAATCTGGTTCTCCTGCTGGGACAACAGGGAAGGAGTCTGAGGCAGTTGCCATGGGGATAACCATGACATACTGCGCAGGAGGGGGTACCAGTGTTGGCGTGGCCAGTCTGGATCAATCAAAATCATCCTTGGTTTGTCCTGTTTGATTTTTAATAGTACTTTGGAAAGCAGAGGCAGAGGGGGGAAGGCATAGACTGATAGGTTCTTCCAGCTGAAGGACAGAGCATCCACTTTCCAGGCTTGCTTGTGGACAGTCCTTGTGCAAAATTTGTCCAACTGGTAATTCTGGGGAGAAGCAAACAGGTCTATATCTGGGCTCCCCCATTTGCTTGTCAACATGTGGAAAATCCTTGTTTCTAGTTTCCACTCTTGTGGGTCCATGAGGTTTCTGCTTAGTCCGTCCGTCAGTGTATTTAATTTTCCTGGCAGGAATTGAGCTTGTAGGTGCACTTGGTAGCTCAAGGCTGTGTTCCACAATGCCATGGCTAGTCTGCAGAGGTGGTAAGAATGTGTACCCCCCCTGCTTGTTTATGTACCACATAACAGTGGTGTTGTCCATCTTTACCAAAGTTGTCCTTGAAGGCCGTCAGAGCATTCTGTACAGCTAACATTTCTTTTTGATTGATATGCAGGTGCATTTGACGAGTTCCATTTGCCCTGAATGCACTTCCCTGCCAGGTGAGCCCCCCCCCCATGCATAGTCTGATGCGTCGGTTGTTAGGGTTTGGGTGGCAGGGGGTGGTGTGAAAGGTAGTCCCTTGTTTTGGTAGCAGGCCTCTGCCCACCAAAGGAATTCTAGGCGTAGGCAAGGTATGATAGGAATCTTTGCTTCTAGATCCTGAGAATGTTGGCACCATAAGCCTTTTTAGATACCACTGTAGTTTACTCATATGCAGTCTTGCATTTTATTTATTTGACATTTGTTAACCGGGTTGGTCCAGCTGGGCATGAGCCCATTTTCAGTGGAGACCCGAGGAGAAAAGCTCCAATTACAAAAACAATTAGGATAACATAGATAACAAAGCATAGAAAGTACCATAACCAATTATAACTCCATAACATATTAATACAAATTATGACTCAAACATATTCAAATTACAGCAAGAAGGTTTTCTCAATGAAATGAGTATATGAATCCCTAATGTGTTTTTTTTTTTGTTATGTACAAAAAACGTTATATACAAGTGATCAAATAAGAGATATATAAGTGAATCAGAATTTATTGCATAGGCTTTGTAGGAAGGTATAGGTGCTTTCAGGAGTTCAGAGGAAAGGAGCACCATATGTATAAAGGGGACATATCAGGTAGGTTCTAAGCAGAGACATGATTTAGTGTTGAGAAGATAATGTTTGAGTTCCTTTTTAAAGTGTGCAAGGTGTATGACGGAGCGGATGTTCAGAGGAAGTTTGTTACAAGTGTGGGCTATAGAGCAGTTATATTGCAGTTTGCCTGTGTTCTTCTTTGGATGGTCTACATTCAGAAGTTGTTGGTTAGAGGTGCGGAGGGTTCTAGAAGGGGTATAGGTAGATACAAGAGTAGCGAGAGCTGGACAGGATGAAGACCTGTATAGAATGGAGTGAATAACCTGAAATTGAGAAAGTAGCAGTAGTTGAGGGAATTCGAACCATTGTAATGAGTTCAAGGCAAGGCAGTGATGGGAGTTGTAGGGGGAGTTAGTAATGAATCTTGCAATGTTGTGGTAAGTTTGTTGCAGTTTGTTCATGGTAGTAGCTTGTATATTGGTTAGTATAGGGGCTGTGTAGAAAAGTGTGGGCAGGAGGAAGGGCTGAGCTAGGGAGAGTCTAGCATTTGGAGTAAGAAATCTTTTGTTACAATAGAGCAAGCCAAGTTTCTGGTGTGTTTTTTTTATTCCTTCTAGTAAGTGCAAGTTAAATTTGAGCTCGTCATCTATGACGACGCCTAACAGTTTAGTGTGTGATTCAGGTTTTATGACTGTGTTGTTAGAGGATGTTATGGTAAATGTAGATTTGTGATTGCAAAAAGAGCGGGGGAGAAAGAGCAGGAGCTTGGTCTTCTTAGGGTTAAGGATAAGCAGATTGTCAGCCATTTCTCTGTGGATAGAAAGGAGTTTTGAGTAAGGGTGAGAAGGTCTGTGATACTACTGGAGATTGAGATGAGTGTAGAGTCGTCTGCATATTGTACAAGAGAAGACTGTCTACAAGAGGTGAATCGTTTGTTTGTAAAGATATTAAATAAGAGGGGACCCAAGATAGAGCCTTGAGAAACATCTGTTGGAACAGATATAAAGGGAGAGCAGGAGGAGAGCCATTTGACAGACTGCTGCCTACCTGAGAGATAGCTGGATGCATATGGAATTAGAAGTATGCAGGAGGTCATGAACCCCAAGGCTTGCAGTATTTGTCTTGCAGATAGCAGGGTTTTTGTGGTCACTTGTTTGAAGTAGGTTGTCAAATGAATTTGTTTCTCTGGCGTCAGGTAAGCCATCTGGGAAGTTGTATTCAAGCTTGCTCCTGGGAATATAATTTCTTGACAGAGTACCAGGTGCGACTTCTTTTCATTTACGGTGTACCCCAGACAAGTTAAAACCCTTTGTACAAAGGCTACATGATTCAAAAGTATGTTCTGGCTTCCTGCCTGAATTAGACAATCGTCCAGATATGGGTATATTTAAATATTTCTTTGCCTGCAAAATGCAATAACTGGAGCTAGGCACTTTGTGAATACCCTGGGCGCAGTAGATTAGCCAAAGGGCAGTGCAGAGAAAGTACAGTTTTGTACCTACCAGAAATGTAGATGTTCGAGTGCTAATACAGCTGCAGTCATAACAGATGGGTTTTCCTGCCGTCAGGTGGGTCCTCGGTCGGCCGAATTCCAAAGTCTAGGTCCGGCATCGGTTGTCGTCGCTTCTTTCCTGACGTCGGTGCGACAGGGGTATAAAAGAACCAGCCGACGTCATTTTCTTCAGTTTTTCTTGCTACAGATGACAGGTGCCCCCAGAAGGAAGGCAAAACATAAATTTATGTAATAAAACAAATGCAATATAATCAAAAACAGTAGTTGCAAGCAAATACACCATAAAAGAATACCCCAATGAGGTTGTATGAGGAGGTGTTAGCCATAAGACCTGTCCCAAGAGGGGAAGGAGGGAGGGAAACCTGGACTGCAGCTGTATTAGCACTCGAACATCTACATTTATGGTAGGTACAAAACTGTACTATGTTCATCGTGCATACAGCTGCAGTCATAACAGATGGGTAGAATCCCAAAGCTAATAAAGGGGTGGTAGGCACTAAGTGGAACTAGGTGGAGCCAGGATCAGTGGCAAAGCCCGCTCTAGTTTTGGAGTATAATGGTAGGTGATAGTGCTTGGAGAAAGTATGTACAGAACTCCAAGTGGCTGCTTCCAAAATATCTTTGGTAGGAACCCCCCTGAGGAAAGCTGCAGAGGTAGCTGTGGCCCTTGTGGAGTGAGATCTGATGCCTGTAGGTACAGTTTTACCATGAAAAGAGTAACAAAAGCGTATTCAGTGGGCTATCCATTTTGAGATTGTCTGTTTGGAAATAGGCTTCCCTTGAGCACCTGTAGCATAGGACACAAAGAGTTGCTCTGATTTTCTGAAAGGCTTTGTTCTGTCCAAATAATAACGGAGCTGTCTGTGAATGTCCAAGGAATGTAGTAGCCTCTCCCCTTTGTTTTGTGGATTAGGGTAAAAGGTAGGTAAGTGGATAGCCTGATTCAAGGCTACCCTGGATACTACCTTTGGCATAAATGAAGGATTGGTTCGTAAGGAAACTCTGTCCTGATGGAAAATGACGAAAGGCTGCACAGCCATGAGGGCTTGTAGTTCTGAAACCCTGCATGCTGAGGTGATAGCTAGAAGGAAGGCTGTTTTCCATGACAAATATTGCAGATCTGTTGAAACAGCTGGCTCAAAAGGAGGCAGGGTTAGTTTTTCTAGAATTAAATTTAGGTCCCAAGCAGGTACTGGCTGCTTCCTTGGGGGTTTTATATTCTTAGCCCCTCTGAGGAACTGTCTTAAGAGAGGGTGAGAGAATAAAGGAGGATCAGTGTTGTACTCTGCAGAAATGGCTGAGGCATGGATTTTGATGGAGGAGAATGAAAGTCCACTGCTTAGCAGCTCGGCTAGGTACTGTAGTATTTGAGGTAAATTCAGTATTCCAGGATTCTGACCCTTTTTCTGATTCCAGACACAAAACAGTTTCCATTTTGCGGAGTAGGCTTTTCTAGTAGAAGGCCTTCTGGCCTCCAAAATGACATCCTGCACCTCCTTGGAGAGTAGGGTCTGCTGTGAATTTAAGGAATCCTCCATGTGGCTAGATTGAGTGTTTTCAGCTGACTGTGAAGAGTTTTGAAGTTGTGCTGAGTCAGTAGAAGAGGCATTAGAGGCAGGGTCCATGGTGGGGAATGCATCAGGCTCCTCAGGAGTGGGTACCAGTGTTGTCTTGGCTAGTAGCAATGAGAATCATCTTTGGTCTGTCTGCTCTGGCTTTTAATAGAACTTTGGCCAGCAGTGGAAGAGGTGGAAAGGCATAAACCGTCATTGTTGTCCAACTGAAAGAGAGTGCGTCCACTTTCCAGGCCTGTGGATGAAAGGTCCTTGAGCAGAATTTTGTCAATTGGTAATTTCTGTGTGTGGCAAAGAGATCTATGTCTGGCCTTCCCCATGCTTGAATTATCATTGTAAAAACTTGAGGATGCAACTTCCATTCGTGTGGATCTGTCATATTTCTGTTCAGGTTGTCTGCCAGTGTGTTTTCCTTCCCTGGCAGGAATTGTGCTTGAAGTTGGATTTGCAATTCCAGAGCCGTGTTCCAAAGGGACATGGCTAGTCTGCACAGGGGATATGAATGAGTTCCTCCCTGTTTGTTTATGTACCACATCACTGTGGTGTTGTCTGTTCTTATCAATAGCTGTCCTGGATGCAGTAAGACTTTGAAAGCCATAATAGCATTTATTACTGCTAGCATTTCCTTTTGATTGATGTGTAGGTGCTTTTCTTTTTGGGACCATTTGCCCTGAATGCACCGATCTGTCATGTGCGCCCTCCAGGTGTAGTCCGAGGCGTCTGTTGTGATGACTTGATTTGCTTGAGGCTTGCAGAATGGGAGACCTATGTTTCTTTGGCATGCTTGAGCCCACCACAGAAATTCCTTTTGAAGACATGGAATCAGTGGTATGATTGTTTCCAAACTGTGGCTGTGTTGAGACCATAAGTTTTTTAGGTACCATTGAAGTTTCCTCATATGCAGCTTTGCACATGGGATTAGCAGGTTGCAAGATGCCATGAATCCCAGAGCCTGCAGGATTTTCCTTGCAGTCAGCCTGGTGAAGGTTGCCAGTTTTCTGAAGTACTGAGTTAATTGCCCTTGTTTCTCTGGCGTGAGGTAGGCCATCTGGGTGTTTGTATCCAAGCTGGCACCCAGGAAAATTATTGTTTGAGAGGGTATTAGTCTTGACTTCTTTTTGTTGACTGTGTATCCCAGAGATTTCAACAACATTATTACAAACGCCAGGTGTTTCAGAAGAGTGTGTTTGCTGTCTGCTTGGATCAGGCAGTCGTCCAGATATGGGTATATTTGTATCCGTTGAAGTCTGCAGAAGGCAATTACTGATGCCAGGCATTTCATGAACACTCTGGGCGCAGTAGATAAGCCAAAGGGCAATGCAGAGAATTGATAATGGGATGAACCTGCAAGAAATCTGAGGTATCTTCTGCAATCTTGTCTGATTGGGACATGCAGGTATGCCTCCTTGAGGTCCAATGTTACCAGCCAAGACTCCTTACCCAACATGGGAAGAAGCTGCTGTAATGTGAGCATCTTGAACTTTGGTACGAGTAAATATGTGTTTAGGATGGATAGGTCCAAAATAGGTCTCCATTCTTTGCCCTTCCTTGGTACCAGGAATAGTCTGGAATAAAAACCTTGACCCTGTTCTTGTGCAGGTACCTCTTGAATAGCTTTCATGTCCATGAGATCTGAAATTTGTTTTTGTGCCTCTGCCCTTTGATTGTGTGGCAAGTTTGGCATGCCTCTCATTTTTGGAAGGGTGTGAAAGTGGAATCTGTAGCCTCAGTCTATAATGTCCAGGATCCATTTGTCTTTTGTGACAATATGCCAATTTTTCGAAAATAATGCCAGTTTTCTGCCTAAAGGTGCTGCCATTAGAGCTTTGCTTGGCATGCAAAGGGGAAAGTCATTGTGTCTGCTTTCTGAATGGCTGTGAACTATCCTCACCCCCTCTTGGTGTAGGTGTTTGCCATTGTCTGCCTCTAAATGATCATTGAGATTGCCCTCTACCTCTCGGGCACCTGTATCTACCTCTTTGAGGTCGGTCCGTGGTTGGAAAGGACCAATTTTTTGAAGGCCAATTTCTACTGAAATGTGGCAGTTGTACCTGTAGGAAATCTTTCACTGTTTGCATTGATTTTGCCTTTTCCTCCATTTTCTTTAATACCTCCTCAGCTTTAACACCAAACAATACATCTTTTTGAAGACGTGCATCATTTAGCTTTGACATGATCTGGTAAGGTTTGCTCTTTGAGCCAAGCATGTCTACGTATGACTGATCCTGTAACAGCAGCTCTACAAGAGGCCTCTAAAGCATCAAAACCACATTGCAAGGTATGTTTACCCACTTGCTCTGCACTATGCAACAAATCCTGCAACTCCTTCAAGTCTGGTTGTTCAGGTTGTGACATTTTGCTTTTCAACTGAGATAACAAAAAACTGTTGATACTTTAACATATGGAACTGACAGTTTAATGCCCTCATGGTTAAGGTGGCCGAGGTGTATACCTTTTCCCCCACCTTCTAAAACTCTGGAATCTCTCTCTGAAGGTAATGGATTTTTGGCAGTGGAGGCCTTAATTCCCTTGGGACCCTGTGAAATAGTTTCTGGGTCAGCCGCATGGCTTTTGTATAGGAACTGGTGCGAGTCAGGAACCCGGTAATACCTGTCAGGCTTGACTGGAGCTGGAGGTAAAGAATCTGGGTTAAGGCTGGCCTCTGAATACACATCATCTAGTATGTCTAAGACAGGAGGTATAGCCAGAGGCCTGTGCTGAGGGAGCAAGAGGAAATCCCTGAGCCTTTTCTTGGAGTCTGAGTACTCTTGGCCTTCCCAGTGGAAGTGTTCCCTCAAGGTATGCAAGGTTTCCCCAAAAGAGTAATCCTCAGGGGGGAGACAGAGGGAATGGACTCCTCCGCATCAGAATCTTTGAAAGGGGAGTAAGAATGTTCCTGGTCCTCAGAATGTTCTGAAGTAATGGAGGCCTGGTCCGAGGAAGGGTATTCTTCCTCCACTCTGGGCCTTTTGTCCAAGGGGGGTTGAGAACCCCTGATAAGAGAAATCAAATCCTCAGCCACTTTGAGCATCTGCTTTTTAGGCATGGGGCCTTGAGAGGGGCCCTGTGGAGCTTGTCTTTTAGAATGCATGGCTGCTTTAGATTTAGTGTAAGTCTTAATGGAAAAAGAAGAAGAAGGCCTGAAGACACCTTGAGAGGTGGCAGGCCTGTCTGAACTCTGAGTTTCCCCGCCAAGAGTGGCTTCGGTATCTGTAATCGGGGTGTGGGCCGAAGAGCCTGCTACCTCGGGCACAGAAGACACCGCTAATGAAGTGTCATTGGTAGTCAGGGGCTACGTAGGCACCTCGCTGAGAACTGGAGCACATGTAGTCGGCTTTAGCATAGTGTCGGTAGAAGTCGCAGACCTCGTATGTCGGTCCTTATCTTTACGTCGTTTACTCAAAATTGGAGTCGGAGTATCCGACGACATGTTGTAATTAAACTTTTTGCCAAAACAGTGTTGGGCGAACTCCGCCTGACACTTAATAGTGCATCTGTTGAATGTAGCACAAAAATGACAGGCCGAGACGGTGTGGTCTGGGCCTAAGCAAGGTATACAGAGGGAATGGAAATCCTTATGCGGTATTTGCTTCCCACATGAAATGCAATTATTAACTTTGTCTGACATCGGTCTGAGGCAAGAAAAGTTTCCCCAACGAGGTACTTAGCTTTCAAGAAGTCTTCGGTTGAAAAATATTCATAATCTCAGGAGCTGGCCGACCGGCACTTGCGAACTGCTTCTGCTTCGGGCACCGTGCGGCAAGAAAGACTGAAGAAAATGGTGTCAGCTGGTTCTTTTATACCCCTGTCGCACTGACATCAGGGAAGAAGCGGCGACAACCGACGCCGGACCTAGACTTTAGAATTCGGCCGACCGAGGACCCGCCTGATGGCAGGAAAACCCATCTGTTATGACTGCAGCTGTATGCACGATGAACATCTGATAGTGTGTGTAGCCTGCGTTGAAGCGTAGGTATCCTCTGCAAGATTCCCTGATTGGGATGTGCAGGTATGCTACTTTTAAATCTAGTGTTGCCAACCAGGCATTTTTGCCTAGCATAGGAAGCAATTGATGAAGAGTCAGCATCTTGAATTTTGGAATTTCCAAAAAAGTGTTTTAGAGTAGACAGGTCCAGGATAAGATGCCATGAATGGTCTTTTCTGGGTACCAGGAAAAGGCTTGAGTAGAAACCTTGTCCCTTTTCCTCTTCCAGTACCAGCTGAATAGCCCCCATGCTAACGAGAGAAAGTACTTGTTTTTGGGCCTCTGACCAATGATTTGGGGGTAGGTCTGGCCACCCGCTTGGTGTTGGCAACATGTGGAAGTGAAATCTGTATCCTTGGGACACTATATTTAAAACCCATTTGTCCTGGATAATGAGGTCCTAGTTCTTTGCATGAAGAGCAATCTTTCCCCGCAAAGGGGCAGTCAGTTGATAAGTGCTTGGAAATTTTAAATGTAGATGTTTGAGTGTATTCACTGTTGCAGTCATTACATTTGGGTAATCCTGCTGGCAGGTTGCCCTCAGTCGGCCTGAATTCCAATGTCTTGGGTCCGGCGTCGGTTGCTGTCACCTCTTCCCTGACGTCAGGTCATCAGGGTTATAAAAGATGCAGCCGACGCCCTTTTCTTCAGTTTTTCTTGCCCCAGATGTCAGGTGCCTTATAAAGGGTAGCCAAAAATGATGTATAGATATATATATATATATATATATATATATATATATATATATATATATGAATATAAAAAAAATACATGCACCAATATAAACTTTACCTTCATCTACAAGCAAATACACCACATAGGTTGTATAGATCAGAGAAGGAAAGATAAGTTCCAGCAGAAATAAGGGGGATGGCGGGTGGGTAACCTGGACTGCAACAGTGAATACACTCGAACATCTACCTTTATGGTAAGTGTACACAACTGTACTATGTTCTTTGTGTTTCACTGTTGCAGTCATTACATTTGGGTAGAGTCCCAAAGCTATGGTTGGGAGGCTGGAGCTAAACAGCATTAGGAGCGGCTATGAGGCCCTGCAGAACTGAAGTGGCAAAGCCTGCCCTGGATTTAGAGTAAAGTGGCAGTTGATAATGCTTTGTAAAGGTATGCACTGAACTCCAAGTAGCAGCCTCTAAAATGTCTTTAGTTGGAACTCCTCTGAGAAAGGCTGATGAAGTGGCTGCAGCTCTGGTTGAATGTGGCCTAATGCCCTTAGGCACTGGCTTGCCATGTTGTGAATAGCAGAAATGAATGCAGTGGCTTATCCACTTTGAAATAGTCTGCTTGGAGATGGCCTTTCCTTGTGATCCTGCTGCATATGCTACTAGTAATTGCTCTGTCTTCCTGAAAACTTTAGTTTTGTCCAAATAGAATCTAAGCTGTCTGTGTACATCCAAAGAATGCAGAATTCTCTCACCCTTGTTCTGTGGATTTGGATAAAAAGTTGGCAAATGAACAGTTTAGTTAAGGGCCACACTGGACACCACCTTAGGCATAAATGTTGGATTTGTCCTCAGAGAGACCCTGTCTGGATAAAAAATGATAAAAAGGTTCCACAGCCATGAGTGTCTGTACCTCTGAAACTAGTCTTGCAGAAGTTATTGCTAGGAGCAGAGCTGTTTTCCGGGATGAAAACTTTATATCAGCAGTAGCAGGTGGTTCAAATGGAGGTAGGTGAGTTTTTTCAAGACATAATTGAGGTCCCATGCAGGTACTGGCGATCTCCTTGGAGGCCTTTTATTTTTGGCTCCTCTGAGGTACTGCCTTAATAAAGGATGAGTAAAGATTGGTGGCTCTGTATTGTAATGAGCCGAAATGGCAGAGGCATGAATTTTAATTGATGAAAAAGATAGGCCTTTGTCCAGCATCTCGGTTAAGTATTGCAAAATCTGAGGAATATTAGGTACAGCTGTATCAGTTCCCTGTGCCTGGTTCCAAGCACAAAATCTCTTCCATTTTCCAGCATAAGATTTTCTAGTACTAGGCCTTCTGGCTTCCAGAATGACATCCATCACAGCTTTACTGAGAGGTGTGCTTTGTATGGCTACATAATCCGCCATGCTGCCAGGTTTAGAGTCCTGAGCTGGCTGTGCAGGATCTGATTGTTTTGTTGGGACAGTAGATGAGGTATTTGAGGTAAGGTCCAGGCTGGGCCTTGAGACAAGTTCCTTAAGATCGGATACCAGTACTGGTGGGGCTAGTCTGGGGCAATCAGTATCATTTTTGGTTTCTCCTGTCTGACCTTCAGGAGTACCTTGGGGAGGAGAGGCAGTGGAGGAAAGGCATATACTGATAGGTTTTTCCAGTTGAAAGATAAGGCGTCCACTTTCCATGCTTGTCTGTGATAAGTCCTTGTGCAGAATCTTTTTAGTTGGCAGTTGTGAGGGGAGGCAAATAGATCTATGTCCGGGCATCCCCATTTCCTTGTTATCATGCTGAAGACTTGTGGATCCAGCTGCCACTCGTGGGGATCCATGAGGTTTCTGCTTAGTTCGTCTGCCAGAGTATTTTCCTTTCCTGGCAGGAATTGTGCCTGCAGGTGAACTTACTAAGTCAATGGTGTGTCCCACAAAGTCATGGCTAGTCTGCAAAGGGGATAAGAATGTGTGCCCCCCTGCTTGTTTATATACCACATGACCATGGTGTTGTCTGTCTTTATCAGTAGTTGTCCCGGATGAAGTAGGTCCTTGAAGGCTGTCAGGGCATTTTGAACAGCTAGCATCTCTTTTTGATTGATATGTAGATGCATTTGGTTTGTGGACCAGGTGCCCAGAATGCATCTTCCTGCCATGTGGGCCCCCCAGGCATAATCAGATGCATCCGTTGTTAGGTTCTGCCTGGCTGGGGGTAATGTGAATGGCTGTCTCTTGTTTTGGTGGCTAGCCTTTGCCCACCATCGAAACTCCTGTTGCAGGCAGGGAAGAGTAATCATTGTTTTCAGGCTGTGGCAATGTTATGTCCAGACACTTTTTAGGTACCATTGAAGTTTCCTCATATGCAGTCTTGCATATGGAATTAGTAGGATGCAGGATGCCATGAAGCCTAAAGCATGCAGACATTTTCTTGCAGATAACTGGGCCTTTGCTGCCAATGTTTTGAAGTAGGTAGTCAGTTGCCATTGTTTGTCTGGTATGAGATAAGCCATCTGGCCAGTTGTATTTAAGCTTGCACCCAGGAATATTATCTCTTGACAGGGTACTAGTTTTGATTTCTTTTCACTGACTGTGTACCCTAGGCATGTTAAAAATCTTTTCACAAACGCCAGATGCTGTAGTAGACTGTCCTTGTTCTCTGCTTGAATTAGGCAGTCGTCCAAGTAAGGATATATTTGTATTCCTCTTTGTCTGCAGAAAGTGATTACTGGTGCCAGGCACTTTGTAAAGACCCTGGGCGCAGTAGATAAGCCAAAGGGCAGTGCAGAGAATTGGTAATGCATTAAGCCAGCCTTGAATCTGAGGTATCTTCTGCATGATTGCCTGATTGGGACATGCAGGTATGCCTCTTTTAGGACTAAAGTCACGAGCCAAGCCTCTTTGCCCAGTATGGGTAGGAGCTGCCGCAAGGTCAACATTTTCAATTTTGGTATATCCAGGAATGTGTTTAGAATAGATAGGACCAGTATTGGTCTCCAGGCTTTGTCCTTTCTGGGTACCAAGAACAGTCTTGAGTAAAATCCTTGTCCCCGCTCTTGCTGTGGTACTTGTTGAATAGCCCCCATGTCCATGAGGGATGAGACTTGTTTTTGTGCCTCTGCCCATTGATGTTTTGGCAGATCTGGCCAACCATTTGCCTTTGGCAGGGTATGGAAGTGAAACCTGTAGCCTTGTGACACTATGTTTAGAACCCACTTGTCTTGGGTTATAATGTTCCAATTTTGAGAAATAAGAGCTATTTTTCCCCCTAAGGGTGCTGCCTGGAGATAAATGCTTGGTGCAGGCAGGGGGAAGTCATTGGGACTGTTTCCTGTATGGTTGTGATTTATCTTCTTCACTTTTGGAGGTAGAAGCACCCCATTGCTTTGACCTGTATGAACCTTGTGCCTGGGATCTGCCACTAGGGTGTCTGGATCTGCCCCTTTGAGGTCTGACAGACACTGGAAAGGACCAATTCTTTGTAGGCCAGTGTCTACTAAACCTAGGTGGCTGTACTTGCAAAAAATCTTTGACAGTTTGCATAGATTTAGCTTTGTCCTCCATGTTCTTTAACACCTCTTCTGCCTTAACACCACACAAAGTATCGTGCTGTAAAGGTGCATCTAATAATTTAACTTCGACATGATCAGGCAGACTTTGTTCCTTTAACCAAGCAGGTCTCCTAATTACAGAACCCGTAACTGCGGCCCTGCAGGAGGCCTCCAGAGAATCAAAACCGCATTGCAAAGTATGCTTTCCAACTTGTTCATGCATGCAATAAATCCTGCATTTCCTTGTTTTCTGCACATTCAAAGTTTAACAACATTTTCAGTTTAAGCAATGTCATGACATGTTGCTGATATCTGAGCATATGAAATTGACAGTTTAAGGCCCTTATAGCCAAGGTAGCAGATGTGTAAACCTTTTTTCCTTATCTATCCAGTGCCCTAGAATCTCTGTCAGAGGGGGTCGGTTTTTTTGCAGCGGAAGCCTTAATCCCTTTGGGACCCTGTGAAATAGTCTCTAGGTCTGCAGTAGGGTTTTTGAAAAGGAATTTATGAGAGTCAGTAACCCTGTAATATCAGTCAGGCTTAACAGGAGCTGGAGGTAAGGAGTCAGGGGTCAGACTAGACTCTGAAAACACATCATCTACAATGTCTAACACAGGTAGAATGGCAAGAGGCCTGTGTTGAGGTAGTAAAAGGAAGTCCCTGAGCCTCTTTTCAGATTCTGAAAAATCTTGGCTCTCCCAGTGGAAATGTTCCCTCATTGTTAGCAAAGTTTCCCCAAAAGAATAGTCCTCAGGAGGAGAAGCTGAAGGAATAGATTCTTCATCATCAGAATCCTCATGGGGGGAAGTGAATATTCCCGATCAGAAGACGAATCAGAAGAAATGGAAACCTGATCTGAAGATTCATAGTCTGTCTCTTGCCTAGGCCTCTTATCAGGAGGGGGATGGGAACCCCTGATCAAGGTTATCAAGTCTTCGGCCATTTTGAGCATCTGTTTTTTGGGCATTGAGGCCTGTCCATGTGGCTCTTGAGCTTGTTTCTTTGTCTTTGAAGGTGCTTTAGTCTTTGCCTTTGAAGTCGGTTTAATGTCTAGATGTTTAGGTCTGAATGCACCCTCAGAAGCTGGTGCCTGCTCAGCGGCTCCAGACTCATCTGAGGGAATAGTGTCCAAGGCTCCAATACTTTGAGAGTCCGGTGGCATAGCCGACTCCACATGGGAGTCGGTAGCGGCCTGCGACTCTAAAGTAGTTGGTGTCAGGGGCTGCAAAAGCACCTCACTGAGAATCAGCGAACCGGCGACTAGCTTAGGAGAAGCTTCGTCGTCGGTTTTGGGCCTCGGTAGTCTATCCTTTTCTTTTTCTTGCGTTTTTTGTGAACTCCAGTAGTCAGATGACTATCCGATGACATTTTATAATTAAATCTGTGCCCAAAATAGTTTAATGCAAAATCATACCGATGCTTAATAGTGCGTTGGTTAAATCTAGCACAAAACCGACAACTTGAAACATCGTGGTCAGGGCCTAGGCAAGGAATACAGTAAGAATGAAAGTCCTTATGAGGTATTTGCTTTCCACAAGAAATACAGTTATTAACTTTTTCTGACATCGGTCTGGAGCAAGAAAATAGTTTCCCCAACAGGGTACTTAGCTTTAATGAAGACTTCGGATCTGAAACTCAAACACGAAAATCTCAGGAGTCGGACGACCGGCACTTGCGAACTGCTTCTGCTTTGGGCACCGCGCGGCAAGAAAGACTGAAGAAAATGGCATCTGCTGCATCTTTTATACCCCTGATGACCTGATGTCAGGGAAGTGGCAACAGCAACTGACGCAAGACCCAAGACTTTGGAATTCAGGATGACTGAGGGCCACCTGCCAGCAGGATTACCCAAATGTAATGATTGCAACAGCGAAACACGAAGAACATCTGATAGTGCGTGTAGCCTGTTTTGAAGCGTAGGTATCCTCTGCAAGATTCCCTGACAGGGATGTGCAGGTATGCTTCTTTTAAATCTAGTGTTACCAACCAGGCATCTTTGCCTAGCATAGGAAGCAATTGATGAAGACTCAGCATCTTGAATTTTGGAATTTCCAAAAAGGTGTTTAGAGTAGACAGGTCCAGGATAGGATGCCATGAATTGTCTTATCTGGGTACCAGGAAAAGGCTTGAGTAGACACCTTGTCCCTTTTCCTCTTTCGGTACCAGTTGAATAGCCCCCATGCTTAAGAGAGAAAGTACTTGTTTTTGGGCCTCTGCCCACTGATTTAGGGGTAGGTCCGGCCACCCGCTTGGTGCTGGCAACATGTGGAAGTGAAATCTGTACCCTTGGGACACTATATTAAAAACCCATTTGTCCTGGACAATGAGTTGCCAG
Source organism: Protopterus annectens (assembly GCF_019279795.1). NCBI lineage: Eukaryota > Metazoa > Chordata > Ceratodontiformes > Protopteridae > Protopterus > Protopterus annectens. The sequence goes on from NC_056737.1 coordinate 256,864,825, forward strand.
TTCTTTGCATGAGAAGCAATCTTTCCCCCCAAAGAGGCAGTCAGTTGATAAGTGCTTGGAAATTTTAAATGGAAGTCATTGAGAAAGTTTACCATAAGGGGTAGTCTTATTACTCACAGATTTGGAAGTGGAGGCCCCCCACTGCTTAGTCCTGTATGTCCCCTGGGACTGAAACCTGGGGCTTTTGCTGTGTCTGGGTTTGGCTTGAGAAGACCTGGAAGGGGCTGGAAAGGACCAATTCTTAGAGGGCCAGTGCCTACTGAATCTATGAGGCTGAACTAGTAAGAAATCTTCAACAGTTTGCATAGATTTAGCTTTATCTTCCATCTTTTTAAGAACTTCCTCAGCCTTGTTGCCATACAGGTGGTCCTGATTTAAGGGAGCATCCAACAATTTAGCTTAACATGATTAGGCAAAGATTGCTCCTTTAACCAAGCATGCTTTCTGAGAACAGACCCAGTAACAGCAGCCCTGCAAGAGGCCTCTAATGAACCAAAACCACATTGCAAAGTATGTTTTCCAACTTGTTCAGCGGAATGCATTAAATCCTGTAATTCTTTATTTTCCACACAGCCAGGAATCTACATAATTTTCTGTTTAAGCAATCCAATAACATGTTGCTGATACTTTTAACATATGAAACTGGCAGTTTAAAGCCCTAATGGCCAAGGTTGCAGAAGTGTAAACCTTCTTACCCCATCTATCCAGCGCCCTGGAGTCACTATCAGAAGGGGTAGGATTTTTAGCAGCAGAAGCCTTAATGCACTTGGGCCCCTGTGAAATAGTCTCTGGATCCGCAATATGATTTTTAAAAAGGAACTTGTGTGACTCAGGGACCCTGTAGTATCCGTCAGGTTTTCTGGGAGCAGGAGGCAAGGAATTAGGGGCCAAACTAGATTCCGAAAAAGCATCATCAACAATGTCTAGTACAGGAGGAACAGCTAAAGGCCTATGCTGAGGTAGGAGTAAGAAATCCCTAAGCCTCTTTTTTGAATCAGAAAAATCCTGGACTTCCCAGTGGAAATGTTCCCTTAGAGTATGCAAGGTTTCCCCAAAAGAAAAATCCTCTGGAAGGGAAGCAGAGGGAATGGAGTCCTCTGCATCAGAATCCTCATAAGTAGATAAGGGCAAATCCAGATCATCAGAAGAATCAGAAAAAACAGAATCCTGGTCAGAAGATTCATAATCAACTTCAGTCCTAGGCCTCTTAGAAAGGGGGGGGTTTGGCTACCCATGATTAGAGTTATTAAATCTTCAGCCATTCTTATCATTTGGTTTTTAAGTAAAGAGGCCTGAGCATGTGGCCTGGGCATTGGTTTTTAGGCATGGTTCAAGATTTAGGCCTAAGTGAAGAAGGAGGTGTCGGTTTAATATGCAAGTCCTTAGGCTTAAATATACCCTCAGAGGCCAGTGCCTGCACAATGGCTCCGGACCCATCCAAGGTAGAGACATCCACGGGTGCCATAGTTGAAGCATCTCGTGGCATACCAGACTCTGACTGGGTCTCAGTAGAGGCCTGTGAATCAGAAGTAGTGGGTATCAAGGGCTGAGAAAGCACCTCATGAGTACCGGCGAACTGGCGACAGGCTTAGAAGAAGCACTGTCGGCAGTTTTGGACGTCGGCGGCCTGTCTCTGTCTTTATCCTTGCGTTTTTTCGGAATCCCAGTAGTTGGATGGCTAATCGACAACATTTCTGGGTAATTAAACAGAGAACCGAATTATTTAGATGCGAACATATACCGATGATGGATAGTGCGCTGATTAAATAAAGCACAAAACCGACAGCAAGGTAAGTCATTAGTCAGGGCCTAGGCAAGGAATACAGTATGAATGAAAATCTTTATGAGCTATTTGCTTTCCACAAGTAATGCAATTATTAACTTTTACTGACATCGGTAAGTAGCAAGAAAAAGTTTCCCCAACGGGGTACTTAGCTTTAGTTGAAGACTTCGGTTCTGAAACTCGAAAACGAAAATTTCAGGAGTCGGCCGACCGGCACTTGCGAACTTCTTCTGCTTCGGGCACCACACGGCAAGAAAGACTGATGTAATGGCATCGGCTGCATGTTTTATACCCCCGACGACCTGACATTATGGGAGAAGGGACAACAACCGACGCATGACCCAAGACTTTGTTAATCAGGCCGACTGAGGGCTACCTGTAAGCATATAACCCAAATGTAATGACTGCAACAGTGAAACACGACGATCATCCAGTAAAACAAGATTATTATTATTATTGATAATACTCGGATCCAGCTACACAAATGGAAAACAAACATGAGCTTTCATGTTTACTCGGGAGAACTCTTACAGTACTGGGCCTAAGAAATGGGCTACCAGCTGAAGCAAAGCCTCCAAGTTAAATAGATCAACTAACATACAAATGCATGCATGCAACAAACACAGAGATTGTTTTCTCTCAAGTGGTCAGGAAAGTCCTCAAGCTTGGAGGATGATGGACTTGCACATTTGACATTTGTAAATTATTAAATTAAAATATGCTCCTGACTATTCTTGTTTATATAAAACGTACAATGTCCTCATTGAATCACGTTCTGTATTGTCTACATTCCTTAAAATCTTCTTGAGAAGACTAGTTTAAAACCCAGATCTTTTTGTTTTACTGTCAAAGAAACGGCCACAGAAAATAGAACATCTAAAATGTATAAACCAACCATGTTTTCTTTTATTGTTAACAAAACACTTGTATGAGATAAAATTGTTTTAAGTAAACTTAAAATGGTTTGTCTGAAACTAAGCTTCTTTCCTATTGTTATTACTGAACTCAGAGGTAAATACAAGAGGCCTTGGAATAAAGTGTAGGCTACCTTCAGATAAAAGAAGCAGAAGGTTGAAAATATAAGTCACAAGATGAAATGGCTCACATTTTACTGTATTGATTAACAAAACAAAGAACTCTTCTACTTAACAGTCTCATACAAGTATCACTTTTGTGTTATAATATCTTTGTCTCTAGTCATGTTACAAAATCATTCTATTTTCTCAGTGCAATGTAAATAAAAGGAGAGAAATTGCAATTAAATATTGTATCAGACCTTTGCAAAACCAAGAGATACTGCTGGCAGAAAGATCATTAAGTAATTAAAATCATAGCCTCCACAGTACAAGATAGTCATCTGTATTGTATTTATATTAATTAAACCTGACCTTCTGCTGATGTGAGAAGTGCATTACTAAATGCTCCTTTAATAATCTGTTTGATTTAGGTCACTGTATTAAACTCCAGTGTAATGGCAATTCTACATAAAATGGGATAACTGTTTTGTAAAAGACATTCAAACAGCAGCAGCACTGATGCAAAGTGGGTCAGCTTTTATTTTACTGCGTAAAACTACCAGGCAGACTGGCTTATGAGTTGTGTAAAATCATATCAATTTAATTTCTGAGATATATTCGCAGTACAGACTTCTGTACAGTTTGATGTGCATCCTACATTATATTTATTTAAAGTTAATTTTAGTATTTCAAAATGTGTCTTAAAATTAAGAAAGTACCATAAATCATCACCAAAATAAAGTAGAACCAAAGAACAACAGCAAAAAGAAGAAACTATGGACAATTCTTCTTCTTCTTCTTTCGGCTTTTCCCGGTTAGGGGTCACCACAGCGGATCACCCATCCGCTCATGATTGGCAGTGGAGTTTTAAGGTGCCAGCCTGGCGCCCAACCTTCCACAGAAGGCACACGCACACACATACTCACACCTAGGGCCAATTTGGAGTGTTCAATCCACCTACAACAGGTCTTTGGGATGTGGGAGGAAACCGGAGTACCCAGAGGATACCCACGCGACCACAGGGAGGACATGCAGACTCCACACAGAAGGTACCCCAACCGAGAAACAAACCAGAGAACCTTTTGCTGTATGGCGGCAATGCTAATTGCTAAAGAAACTATGGACAATAATAAAACAAAATGATTGCAAAATCTGCTTGATGTACAAGGATGACAATACCGAGGGCTCCCTTGCAAACAGAATAACATCTGCAATTTTTATCTGCAAAATCTACTTGAGTCACATGATTTGGACTTGCTTCACTGTCTAAAGGAATGCTTTGTTAGCTTAATAAAAATATTACACACACACATTTTATATATATATATATATATATATATATATATATATATATATATATATATACACACACACACATATATATATATATATATATATATATATATATATATACATGTATATATACATATACATACATATGTGTGCGTGTGTTTATACACACACATATATATATATATATATATGTGTGTGTGTGTGTCTGTGTGCGTATATGTATATATACTGAGATTTTTCTGTAGCTTAACTGTCAATCATATAACTGATCAATCTTATGCCGGCTTTTAAATTAATGCCTTTTGATTTTCCCTGTGGTGCCTCACTTGTTTTACATTTATATTTGTGCTAAATTAATTTCTTAGAGTCTCTGCAGGGTTGATCTTGTCAAAGTTTTTTTTCCAGTTTCCTATCTGGAACTGGTAGCCATTTGGATTTGGCAAGATTGGTGTAGTGGTACTGTCTTCTGGGGGACAAGGCTAAGCATCTTCAAATGTTGTTTTAAGTGAGAAAGATTCCTTTCTGATGCAGAGACATTGAGAAAGGGGTCCACATTCAAATTGTGGAAGAAGGATGTTCCCTCTTTTGATAGCAGTTCTGCATGTGGTAGAAAATAAACAAGAACTGTTAACAAAAGACGAGTTTATCTCATTGGCTTTGGTAACTTGGATGTGGTACTGAGAACTGGATACTTGGATTGTTTCTAATGGTTCCTTACTGTTGTGAGTGATGGCTCAGTTGCAGCATTTTTACTAAGTCTCTGGGGAGTCCTAAGCAGCACTGCTTTGAGATACTACACACACACACACACACACACACACACACACACACACACACACACACACACGCACAGATGCGCACGCACATACACATGCACGCGCGCACACACACACGTGCACACACCTGCGCGCGCACACACACGCACACAAGGATTTGATGGTGAAGTATCTACCTTTAGGTCTTCACTAAGTTCAGCAGAGGAACCTGATTCTTTACTAGAGTTGAGTGTGACAGATATGATGTATTGAATCATAAAGGGTCATTTATAACCAAACAGATTTGCTAGTTTTAAATATGGTGAACCAGCTAAAATCTATTCTACCACAGTAACTTACTACTTGAGAACACATTATACTTTTGGAAATAAGTGGAAAATAGTTTCTGTAAAGACAACCACCCCTGAATAACAACACTCAAAATGTAACTGTTTTTCATATCCAAGGTGGAGTGGTGACTATTTGCACGGATTAGATGTGCTCTGTCCACAGTGGACTGAAGTGGGACTTAGAAACTCACCTGCTGTGATGGAAGGATTTCAACTTTGGTTGCAGAAGGACAAACAGCACCACAAGGAGGAGGATAAGGGCAACTGAGCTGGCAGTTGAAGCAACTATAGACAATGTTGGCACTCCAATGCTAGTATGCAAGTCTTTTCCTGGGGAAAAAGTACAAATAGAGCTCGTTAGGCAGTCACTGCTAAAACTCCCTGAAATTTCTTCATGGTATTCATTATTCCATCTTTACAAAGTCAATAACTTAAAAGGATGCAGTACTGCCAAAACGCTTCTGTTATCATAATCGGCATAAAAATGTTAATGTACACTGCTCTGTTTTGTAGCTCTTAATGCTCCAGAAAGAAGGCAATGTGGGCTTGTGAAAATTACAGAGAAGTTCGTGCAGGTCTACAGGTCCCATTGATACACCTTTATGACCACAACATTCAACATACAGACATAGACAGAATATTAGTTGCTACACTTCAGTTGGGAATGGAGCTAAAAGTGAAAAAAATCCCAGCAAATTAAAAAAAAACACAAAAAACATGTCTTTTACTACCAGTGAAATGACTCAAAGTTTAAGAAAATGTGCTCAAAGTTTCCAGTCAAAGAGAAAGACTCAACAGCCAGCTGTTAAGCCAAAAAAAGTACAGTTGTGTACCTACCATAAATGTAGATGTTCGAGTGTATTCACTGTTGCAGTCATTACACTTGGCTTATCCTGCTGGCAGGCTACCCGCAGTAGGCCCGAGTTCCAAAGTCTAGGTCTGGCGTCGGTTGCTGTCGCCTCTTCCCTGACGTTAGTGCGCCAGGGGTATAAAAAATGCAACCGACGCCATTTTCTACAGTTTTTCTTGCCCCAGATGTCAGGTGCCCCCAAATAGGAAAGGCTGGAAAAATTATGTAAAAAACCATGCATGTACCAGAATAACATTTCCTTCATCTACAAGCAAATACATCATATAGGTTGTAGAGAGTTGAGAAGTACAAAAAGGACCCAGCAATGAGAAAGGGGGATGGTGGGTGGGTAACCTGGACTGCAACAGTGAATACACTCGAACATCTACATTTATGGTAGGTACACAACTGTACTATGTTCATCGTGTTTCACTGTTGCAGTCATTACACTTGGGTTGAATCCCAAAGCTGAGGTTGGGTGGCTGGGCCTAAATAGGATTAGGAGAGGCTACCAGGCCCTGCAGAACTGCAGTGGCAAAGCCTGCTCTGGATTTAGAGTAGAGAGGTAAGTGGTAGTGCTTAGTGAAAGTGTGCACTGAACTCCAGGTTGCAGCTTCTAAAATGTCTTTGGTTGGTACTCCTCTGAGAAAGGCTGCTGAAGTGGCTGTTGCTCTGGTGGAATGTGGCCTTATGCCCTTAGGCACTGATTTGCCATGTTGTGCATAGCAGAAGCGAATGCCGTGTCCTATCCATTTTGAAATTGTCTGCTTTGAGATAGGCTTTCCTTGTGATCCTGCAGCATAAGATACAAACAGTAGCTCAGTTTTTCTGAAAGTTTTTGTTTTGTCCCAAGTAGAATCGTAGCTGTCTGTGTATATCCAAAGTGTGCAGAAGTCTCTCCCCTTTATTCTGGGGATTTGGATAAAAAGTTGGCAAATGAATGGTTGGTTAAGAGCCACACTGGAAACCACCTTTGGCATAAATATTGGGTTTGTCCTTAGAGGGACCCTGTCCTGATGAAAAATGATGAAAGGTTCCACTGCCATTAATGCCTGTAACTCTGAGACTCTTCTTGCTGAAGTTATTGCTAGGAGAAGAGCAGCTTTCCATGATAAGAATTTTAGATCAGCTGTGTTGGCTGGCTCAAAAGGAGGCAGTGTGAGCTTTTCTAATACAAAATCGAGGTCCCAAGTAGGTATTGGTGCTCTCCCTTGGGGGTCTTATGTTTCCTGCCCCTCTGTGTTACTGCCTTAGCAGTGGATGTGAAAAAATAGGAGGTTCTGTATTGTAATGAGCTGAAATGGCAGAGGCATGGATTTTAATAGATGAAAAGGATAGGCCTTTGTCCAGCATCTCAGTTAGGTATTGTAAAATCTGAGGTATATTTGGAACAAGTAGTTCGAGTCCTTGTGCCTGGTTCCAAGCACAGAATCTCTTCCATTTTTCTGCATAAGATTTCCTAGTGCTGGGCCTCCTAGCTTCTAAAATGACATCCATAACAGCTTTAGAGAGAGGTGTGGTCTGAGTGGCTATATTATCTGCCATGCAGCCAGATTTAAGGTTCTGAGTTGACCGTGTAGAATCTGATTGTTTTGTTGAGTCAGAAGATTAGGAATTTGAGGTAAAGGCCAGGCTGGGCCTCGAGACAAGCTCTTTAGGACTGGGTACCAGTACTGGCGTGGCCAGTCTGGGGCAATCAGGATCATTTTTGGCTTCTCTTGTCCGACTTTTAGGAGTACCTTGGGAAGAAGAGGCAGTGGAGGTAAGGCATAAACTGTCAGGGTTTTCCAGCTGAATGAAAGGGCATCTACATTCCATGCTTGTGAGTGATAAGTTCTTGTGCAGAATTTCTGTAGTTGGCAGTTGTGAGGGGAGGCAAAAAGATCCGTGTCCAGGCGTCCCCATTTCCTTGTTATCATGCTGAAGACCTGTGGATTTAGTTTCCATTCGTGCGGATCCATGAGATTACTGCTTAGTTCGTCTGCCAGTGTATTTTTCTTTCCTGGCAGGAATTGTGCCTGCAGATGTACTTGATAGGTCAGTGCTGTGCTCCACAGAGTCATGGCTTGCCTGCAGAGGGGGTAGGAATGTGTGTACCATTGCTTGTTTATGTACCACATATCTGTGGTGTTCGTCTTTAGTAATAGTTGTCCTGGATGTAGTAGATCCTTGAAAGCTGTCAGGGCATTCTGTACAGCTAGCATCTCTTTTTGATTGATGTGAAGATGCATTTTTTCCTTGGGCCACGTGCCCTGAATACATTTTCCTGCCATGTGTTCCCCCCAGGCATAATCCGATGCATCCATTGTTACTGTCTGCCTGGCTGTGGGTAAGGTGAAGGGCTGTCCCTTGTTGTGGTGACAGGCCCTGGACCACCATCGAAACTCCTGTTGTAGACAGGGAATTATAGTTACTATTGTTTCCAGGCTGTGGCAATGCTGAGTCCAAACACTTTTTAGATACCATTGTAGTTTCCTCATATGCAGTCTTGCATATGGAATTAGTAGAATGCAGGAAGCCATGAAGCCCAGGACCTGCAGAATTTTTCTTGCAGGGAGCTGGGTCTTTGTTGCCATCATTTGAAAGTAATGAGTCAGTTGCCTTTGCTTGTCTGGCGTGAGATAAGCCATCTGGGCAGTTGTATTTAAGCTTGCACCCAGGAATATTATCTCTTGAGAGGGCACTAGTTTTGATTTATTTTCGTTTACTGTGTAACCTAGGCAGATTAATAATCTTTTTACAAATGCCAGATGCTTTAGTAGAATGTCCTTGCTCTCTGCTTAAATAAGGCAGTCGTCAAAGTAGGGATATATCTGAATTCCTCTTTGTCTGAAAAATGCAATTACTGGTGCCAGGCATTTTGTGAAGACCCTGGGCGCAGTAGATAAGCCAAAGGGCAGTGCAGAGAACTGGTAATGCATTGAGCAAGCTATGAATCTGTGGTATCTTCTGCACGATTGTCTGATTGGGACATGCAGGTATGCCTCCTTGAGGTCCAAAGTAACTAGCCAAGCCTTCTTGTCCAGCATGGGTAGAAGTTGCAGCAGTGTTAACATTTTGAATTTTGGAACATCCAGGAAAGTATTTAGGATTGACAAGTCCAGTATTGGTCTCCAGGCTTTGTCCTTTCTGGGAACCAGGAAGAGTCTTGAGTAAAATCCTTGTCCCTGTTCTTGCTGTGGTACTCTTTGAATAGCTCCCATGTCCATGAGAGCAGCAATTTCCTTTTGTGCCTCTGCCCATTGGTTTTGTGGCAGGTCCAGCATACCTTTTGATTTTGGAAGAGTGTGAAAGTGGAACCTGTAACCCTGAGAAACTATATTCAGTACCCATTTGTCCTGGGTGATTATGTGCCAATTTTGTGCGAAAAGTGCTAGCTTTCCCCCTAGGGGTGCTGCCAAAAATGCTTGGCCTTTGTAGAGGAAAGTCATTGGGACTGTTTTCTATAAGGTTGTGATTTGTCTTCTCCTCCTTTGGGGGCAGAAGCACCCCATTGTTTAGGTCTGTAGGAGCCTTGGGGCTGAGATCTGCCTCTTGGGTGTCTGTATCTGCCTCTTTGTGGCCTGTCTGACACCTGAAAGGACCAATTTTTAGAAGGCCAGTTTCTACTACACTTGTGGTTGAACCTGTAAGAAATCCTTTACTGTCTGTATAGATTTTGCTTTATCCTCCATTTTCTTTAACACCAAACAAAGTATCATGCTGTAATGGAGCATCCAATAATTTTACTTTAACATGTTCAGGTAAACTTTGTTCTTTCAACCAAGCATGCCTTCGAATGACAGAGCCTGTAACTGCGGCTCTGCAAGAAGCCTCTAATGAATGAAAACCACATTGCAGAGTATGCTTTCCCACTTGTTCAGCTGCATGCAATAATTCCTGCATTTCCTTATTGTCAGGATTCTCTGAATTTGTAAGCATTTTCTGTTTTAACAAAGACATGAGGTACTGTTGATATTTGAGCATGTGAAACTGGCAGTTTAAAGCCCTTACAGCTAAAGTAGCAGCGGTTTAAACTTTTTCCCCCCTATATCCAGAGCTCTAGAATCCCTATCAGAGGGAACAGGGTTTTCAGCAGTGGAAGCCTTAACCCCTTTGGGACCCTGAGAAATGGTTTCAGGGTCAGCAGCAGGGTTTTTATAAAGAAATTTATGAGAGTCATGGACCCTGTAATACCTGTCTGGCTTGACTGGTGCAGGGGGTAAAAAAATCAGGAGACAGATTGGATTCAGAGAAAACATCATCAACTATATCAAGCACAGGGGGAACAGCCAGGGGCCTGTGTTGAGGCAGTAAAAGAAAATCTCTGAGCCTTTTCTTGGATTCTGAATAATCCTGGCTAAAAACTCTTCTGCGAACTCTGACCGACGTCTAAGAGTGAGTCGGTTGAAGGAAGCGCAGGCTGAACAGGCCGAGACGTCGTGGTCTGGGCCTAAGCAAGGGAGACAGTAAGAATGGAAATCCTTATGAGGTATTTGTTCCCCTCAAGTTAAACAATTATTAACTTTTTCTGACATCGGCTGAGGCAAGAAAGAGTCCCCAACGGGGTACTTAGCTTTAGAAGTCTTCGGATAGCGATTTTACTGGAGCTGGCCGACCGGCACTTGCGAACTGCTTCTGCTTCGGGCACCATGCAGTAAGAAAGACTGAGGAAGATGGCGTCGGCTGACGCTTTTATACCCCAGGCGCTGTGACGTCGGGGAAGGGGCGATATCAGCCGACGCCGGACCCAGACTTTGGAATCCGGCCGACCGAAGGGCTGCCTGAGGCAGGACAACCCATATGTGATGACTGCAGATATATCCTTGAAGGACATCATCATCAACTATATCAAGCACAGGGGGAACAGCCAGGGGCCTGTGTTGAGGCAGTAAAAGAAAATCTCTGAGCCTTTTCTTGGATTCTGAATAATCCTGGCTCTCCCAGTGGAAATGTTCCCTCATGGTGTGCAGAGTTTCCCCAAAAGAGAAATCCTCAGGTGGAGAGGCTGAAGGTATAGATTCTTCAGCATCAGAGTCCTCATAGGGAGGAAGAGAATAGCCCTGATCTGAAGAGGAATCAGAGGAAATAGAAACCTGGTCACAGGAATCACAGTCAGTGTCTTGCCTAGGCCTTTTATCAGGAGGGGGATGGGAACCCCTGATCAAAGTAATTAAGTCGTCGGCCATTTTAATCATCTGTTTCTTTGGCATGGTTGACTGTCCAGGAGAATGCTGTACTTGTTTCTTTGTCTTTAATGGTGTCTTTGACTGTACTTTGGCTGCTGCAGAGGATTTAATAGTAAGCTGTGAAGGTCTGAAAACACCCTCAAAACCCGATGCCTGCTCAGCGGCTCCGGACCCATCTGAGGGAATATTTTCCATAGGCCCAATACCTTGAGTATCCAGAGGCCTAGTTGTCTCCACGTGGGAGTCTGATACGGCCTGTGGCTCTGAGGTAGCAGGTGTCAGGGGCTGCAAAAGCACCTCATTGAGAACCGGCGAACCGGCGACTGGCCTAGAAGAGGCTTCGTCGTCGGTTTTGGACCTCGGATGCCTGTCCTTTTCCTTGTCTTTGCATTTTTTATGAATTCCGGTCGTCGTTTGTTCCGACGGCATTATATAGTTAAACCTTCGGCCAAAGTAATGTAATGCAAAATCAAACTGACGTTTAATAGTGCGTTTGTTGAATCTGGCACAAAACCGATAACTAGTAACGTCGTGGTCAGGGCCTAGGCAAGGAATACAGTAAGAGTGAAAGTCCTTATGAGGTATTTGCTTCCCACAAGAAATACAATTGTTAACTTTTACTGATATCGGTCTGGAGCAAGAAAAATTTTCCCCAACGGGGTACTTAGCTTTATTGAAGACTTCGGTTCTGAAACTCTATTTCGAAAATCTCAGGAGTCGGCCGATCGGCACTTGCGAACTGCTTCTGCTTCGGGCACCGCGCGGCAAGAAAGACTGAAGAAAATGGCGTTGGTTGCATCTTTTATACCCCTGGCACACTGATGTCAGGGAAGAGGCGACAGCAACCGACGCCGTACCTAGACTTTGGAATTCGGGCCGACTGCGGGTAGCCTGCCAGCAGGATAACCCAAGTGTAATGACTGCAACAGTGAAACACTATGAACATCACCTCCCATCAGTTATAGTTGCATCTCCCTAATAATCCTAGCTCACAGAATCCAGTTAATTGAAAAATAATTAATATCCCCATTCTAATCAGATTTTGTCCAAGGTAGAACTCCGTTTCTGAGGTTAGATTTATTATTCTAAGAGTCACATTGAGTATAGACAATTCTAGAGAATACTTAGTTTGCATGTAACCAAACTGCCTGACAAACAGCACACATTCACTACCTTTTAAAATTATTTAAACTTGACATTTCAAATTTTTGTCATGTATAACAATTTACAGAAATTCCTTTAATAGATGTCTGTCACTTTATTCAAATTCTTTATGGTACACACACTGGGGATGTCCTCTCTTCCTCCATTACTCTCTCATATATGGGACCAAAACAATGAGTGAGAAGGTCACTGAAAAAGCAATCGGTAAAAACAAAATGAAAACTCCAGCAAAGCTAGAACTTCCACTGAGTGACCTCCCAAACCATTTGCATATATCCCACGTGCCTCTGATACAAGAGGTTTGGGAGGTCACTCAGTGGAAGTTCTAGCTTTGCTGGAGTTTTCATTTTGTTCATATATGGGACCCCTATTCCATTCAGCAGTGCATAATCCTAGTGTGCAGGGACCCACAGGTACATGAAGGCCACAGGTACATTAAGTCAAATACTACAGTCTGCAGATGATGCATTGATACGTCTTACAAACCAGAAAATATCACAATGTATTGAATGACACAGGACAATGAAGTAAAGTATCCATTTACAAACTAAATATTGATAAAGCTTCATTAATGTCATTTGGTTTTAAGTTAGAAAACATAGCAGGGAATAGTATAGTTAGATGTGGAATGCTCCAGAACAATTTGAGCTGTATTCCTTACTCCGAAGACTTGCCAAAGGTAATATGCTAGACTTCAGCCTGACCTCCAGAGCTTTCTTACAATGCCCCTGTGAGTACAGCTTCAGCCTGACTGGCATCAGTCCAGCATTCAGTATTCAGGATGACATACCTGCAAAATACCGTCAGCCCTTTTTTAACAAAAATATATTTATGCATACCCCACTCACTCTTGGGGTACATAATGTCTGCCTTGAGCCTTTGCTCTGTCAAGCCCACAATGGTTAGCACTTTAGAAATGTTGGGTATTTAAGGGGAGTGTCTGTGCAATAAATATTGAAATTCAACCCTCCCCCCTCCAGAAGGAATGCATTGTTACCACAAAGAACAGTTACTTTCCAGGTGAACCACCTTGATCCCCTAGCTATGGAGTGGTGGGGGACACTGTGAAGGCACATATTTTCTCTGTACCAGGCGGAGGGCTGCAGTGGCAATTTGAACATTTACTGTTATGGCAAGCTGCGCATAGAAAAGTAACCATGTAACCAGGTTTTGTAAAGAAAGACAGTCCACAAGCAAGAAAAGTGAAACAGCTAGAAGATGCAATTTGATGAAGGTTTAGGAGAAGTTTTTTTTGCTAATGGCTTGACAGGTTCTGTAAGAACTTTATTTCTGGACAGTGTTTCAGTGTGATACCACTGGTAATGGACCACTCAGAAGAGCTTTTATATTCGGCCAGCTATGATTTTGTTGTATTTTGTCTTCTGGGTCATTGTAGGATGTATAGCACTTCATCCACGAGCCTATCCTTAAATGAGATCAGGCTGACAGGATTCACACTACCAGTCTTACAGTCTTTAGGTCTAGGCACATCAGTGGACCTCCTTGGGCCAAGAGTTCACTGTGCTGCTGCAGGAAAAGGGGCTCCTGCTGAAACATCTTGTTCATGGAGAACTGGGCTTGCCTGTATCAGAAAAGGGTGGTCAGAGTAAGCCTGCCCATTCAGTTCTTGCCTTCCTTTCAGTTCTTGTCTTCTGGACTGCCATCAGAACATGTGATACTGGGGGTGGGGGGCACAAAGTAGCCCCCCCCTCCATATCATGCTGAAAGTACCTGTAGTCCATGCTTTAGGATTGGGAAGCCTACAGCAGAAGGCAGAGTGCTGGAAATTCGCTCCCTAATATGTCTCAGATGCCCGAGAAGACTTGAGCTTCAAGCTTCCATTTGTACTTATTGATGAGGCGCCTGCTTAATCTGCTGCCAACACATTCTGACCTGCAGGCATAGGCCTAGCTGGAATGCAGTCTGTCACACCACCAAAGCAAATATGCATAGCTTTGATGAATAGAGATTTCTCTGCTTCCTAATGTATCATATTACTGCACTGTTTGTATCCACTTTCAAGTAGCTTGGATTGAGCTTGCTCGGGAAGGCTCCAAGAGCTAAGAGAGCCATCAAGCTCAGTCACTGTTATGTGCTTGCTCAGCATGATTCTGCTTTAGGAGCTCATAACTCTGAGAAGAACCAAATGAACCACCCCTTGTCATGTACAAAGCATCAGAACTAGCTTGGTATGTGTGGTGATGGTGGGTGGGGTACTTGTGACCAAGTACCCCAACAAAGGAATTCATTTTTTATGGACAGATGTAGGAAATACATTGTAAAAGGGGATGGTTGAGCTGTAGCAGATACTCCTCAGATAAGAATGAATCTTCCTGAAATGCAACTAAGCCTGGGGAGCCTTAAGGACAGACTATTACATTACTAAAGGCTCTTAATATCTCCCTGTTCTGCAGGCTATGGGTCTGTGCCAAGCTGTGGAAGAAGGACTTCATCACAGCCATTTCCTTGGGAAGGAAGGAAGGAAGGAAGGAAGGAGTGAGCTTTTTTGCTGTCCAACAAAGCCTCCAAATAAAAAAAATTTTGTCTCTGACTGCATGATGGACTTGGAAGTACTGAAAGCAAACTCCATTTGTCAGAGTGGACATCATCTATGTGATCACCATCTGCATCTCTAGCCATGAAGGTGTTTGATAAAAGGCAGTCATCCAGGTGCAAGTATGTATTATATATTATCCCCTTTGTCCTTAAACTGGCAGATTAAGACAGAGGAAGAGCCAGCTGAGTTTGCGTGCTCAACAACGGGCAAAAGCGTGTACAGTGGAGCTCAGGAAGCACTGAAAATGCCACTCTAAGTGATTTTAAGAGTTGTGAAATGAGAAGGCAACCTGCAGTGTAGACAAGATCACCCAATAAGTCACCTAAGGGAAAGAAGGTTAAAAGATTTTCCAGTCAGATATGTGCATACCAGAAATGCTATGACAGCCTGGTAGAGAACACGCTACTGCCTTGAAGAAAGTTACTTCTGTAAGGTTTTAGGTTTTAGGTATGGAGGACTGGCAAATTGTACAATTATTACAATTGTACTCTGTGCCTAAACAGAAGAGGAACTGGGATTGGAGATACTATAAGGAATCTGCTGACTATAATCACACTTATCCCCTCCTGGCTGACATCTAATTAAATAGTAAACTCCAATACTGGTAAGAAAACTAAGGAAGGTTGTCCAACAAGGAAAGTACAGTTGTGTACACTTACAATAAATGTAGATGTTCGATTCACTGTTGCAGTCATTACATTTGGGTTATCTGCTTGCAGTAGCCCTCAGTCGGCCTGATTAACAAAGTCTTGGGTCCTGCGTCGGTTGCTGTCCCTTCTTCTGGGACGTCAGGTCGTCAGGGGTATAAAACATGCAGCCGACACCATTACATCAGTTTTTCTTGCCCCAGATGTCAGATGCCCCCCTAATGGGAAGCAATTAAATATATAACTATACAAGGATATACCTCCAACAAAAAAACAAATACACCAAAAAGCTTTTAAGCATAGTAAGGAAAGTAGAGATACAGCCAAAAGAAGTTAGGGGGCTGGAGGGAGGGTAACCAGGACTGCAACAGTGAATACACTCGAACATCTACATTTACGGTAAGTGTACACAACTGTACTATGTTCTTCGTGTTTCACTGTTGCAGTCATTACATTTGGCTAGATTCTCAAAGCTAAGATTGGGAGGGGGAATTTAAGTAGCATTAAGACCAGCTATAAGGCCCTGCAAGACTGCAGTGGCAAAGCCAGCTCTGGACTTGGAGAAAATTGGTAAAATGATAATACCTGGTGAAAGTATGAACAGAACTCCAGGTAGCAGCTTCTAGGAAGTCCCTGGTAGGGATGCCTCTAAGAAAGGCTGTAGCGGTAGATGCAGCCCTAGTAGAGTGGGGTCTGATGCCCTGTGGGATAGGCTTTCCATGATGCTTATAGCAGAAATGAATGCAATGGCCTATCCATTTAGAAATGGTTTACTATGAAATAGCCTTCCCCTCTTTCCCTGCAGCAAATGCCAACAGCAGTTGTTCAGATTTCCTTTGAGGTTTAGTCCTGTCCAAGTAGAATCTAAGTTGTCTGTGCACATCCAAGGAGTGCAGAATCCATTTCCCTTTGTTCTGTGGATTAGGAAAGAAGGTTGGCAAATGAATGGACTGATTAAGAGCCACACTGGATACCACCTTGGGCATGAAGGAAGGATTGGTTCTGAGGGACACCCGTCCGCATGAAAGATGATGAAAGGCTCCACTGGCATAAGGGCCTGTAATTCAGATACCCTTCTTGCTGAAATGATTGCTAAAAGGAATGCTGTTTTCCAAAAAAGAAATTTTAAATTTGCAGTAGCAGCTGGCTCGAAAGGAGGAAGTGTGAGTTTCTCCAAGACAAATTTAAGGTCCCAGGCTGGAGTTGGAGCTCTCCTTGGTGGCCTTAAATTGTTGGCCCCTCTGAGGAACTGCTTGAGCAGTGGGTGAGAGAAGAGGGGAGGTTCTGTGTTATAATGAGCTGAAATGGCAGAGGCGTGAATTTTGATGGAGGAAAAGGACAAGCCCTTGTGAAGCTTCTCGGTTAAGTTTTGTAAAATCAGAGGTAAATTGGGTGCTGCTGTGCTCATCCCTTGAGATTTGGTTCCAGGCACAGAATCTTTCCAATTTCTCAGCATAAGATTTCCTAGTACTAGGTCTCTTTGTCTCTAAAATGATATCCATCACTGGTTTACTGAGGGATGGTAAAGGAGAGATTAGGTAATTAGCCAGGCTGCTAGATTCAGTGTTTTTGGCTTGTCCTGTTTGATCTTTAGTAGCACTTTGGAGAGCAGAGGCAGAGGAGGAAAGGCATAAAATGATAGGTTTTTCCAGCTGAAGGACAGAGCATCCACTTTCCAAGCTTATTTGTGGGGAATCCTTGTGCAAAATTTGTCCAATTGATAGTTCTGGGGGGAAGGCAAACAGGTCTATATATCTGGACTCCCCCATTTGCTTGTCAACATGTTGAAAATCCTTGGTTCCAGTTTCCACTCGTGTGGGTCCATGAGGTTTCTGCTTAGTCCGTCTGCCAGTGTATTTAGTTTTTCTGGCAGGAATTGAACTTGTAGATTCACTTGGTAGCCCAAGGCTGTGTTCCACAATGCCTTGGCTAGTCTGCAGAGGGGGTAAGAATATGTACCCTCCTGCTCGCTTACGTATCACATAACAGTGGTGTTGTCCATCTTTATCATTAGTTGTCCTGGAAGAATGTGATCCCTGAAGGCTGTCAGAGCATTCTGTACAGCTAACATTTCTTTTTGATTGATATGCAGGTGCATTTGACTTGGGTTCCACTTTCCCTGAATGCACTTCCCTGCCAGGTGAGCCCCCCCCCCCCATGCATAGTCTGATGTGTCTGTTGTTAGGGTTTGGGCGGCAGGGGGTAGTGTGAATGGTAATTCCCTTGTTTTGGTGGCAGGCCTCTGCCCACCAAAGGAACTTAGGTGTAGGCAAGGTACAATAAGAATCATTGCTTCTAGATCCTGAGAATGTTGACACCACAGGCTTTTTAGATACCATTGTAGTTTCCTCATATGCAGTCTTGCGTATGGAATTAGAAGAATGCAGGAAGCCATGAACCCCAAGGCTTGCAGAATTTTCCTTGCAGACAGCAGGGTTTTTGTGGCCACTTGTTTGAAGTAGGTTGTCAAATGAATCTGTTTCTCTGGTGTGAGGAAGGCCATCTGGGAAGTTGTATTCAAGCTTGCTCCCAGGAATATAATTTGATGACAGTGTACCAGGTGTGATTACTTTTCGTTTGTGGTGTACCCCAGACAAGTCCGCACCCTTTGTACAAAGGCCAGATGATTCAAAAGTATGCCCTGGCTTTCTGCCTGAATTAGACATGCGTCCAGGTATGGGTATATTTGAATATTTGTCTTCAAAATGTAATAACTGGGGCTAGGCAGTTTGTGAATACCCTGGGCACAGTAGATAAGCCAAAGGGCAGTACAGTGAAGTGATAATGCGTGTAGCCTGCTTTGAAGCATAGGTATATCTTCTGCAAGATTCCCTGATAAGGATGTGCAGGTATGCTTCTTTTAAATCTAATGTTGCCAACCAAGCATCCTTGCCTAGCATAGGAAGCAACTGGTGAAGAGTCAGCATCTTGAATTTTGGAATCACCAAAAAGGTGTTTAGAGTAGAAAGGTCCAGGAAGGACGCCAAGAATTGTCTTTTCTGGGTACCAGGAAAAGTCTTGAATAGAAAAGTACAGTTTTGTACCTACCATAAATGTAGATGTCCGAGAGGTATGCATCTGCAGTCCTTACAAATGGGTTGTCCTGGCCTCAGGCAGCCCTTCGGTTGGCCGGATTCCAAAGTCTGGGTCTGGCCTCGGCTGATGTCGCACTTCACCCGACGTCATAGCTGCAGTTCTGCGGGTATAAAGGCATCAGCCGATGCCATTTTCCTCAGTGTTTCTTGCCCCAGATGCCAGGTGCCCTCTAGGAAGGCTAAATTTGGATAAATGCAAATATTTCCAAACAAAAGAGAGCAAATAGAACTAAACATGTATATACATATATACAAACAAATACACCATAATAGATTCCCCCAGCTAGCTACAAGATGGGCAAATACCCTAGGAGTACCACAGAGGGGAAGGAGGGTGGGTAATCCTGACTGCAGATGCATACCTTTCGGACATCTACATTTATGGTAGGTACAAAACTGTACTATGTCCTTCAAGGATGCATCTGCAGTCCTTACAAATGGGTAGAATACCATAGCCAAACTGGGGGATGAGGCACTAAGGAGGCACTAAGAATTTATGGTGTAGTTAAGATCCCTTGCAAAACAGCAGTGGCAAAACCTGCTCGGGATCTGGAGTATAAAGGCAGATTATAATGCTTGGCAAATGTATGCACGGAGCTCCAAGTAGCAGCCTCTAAAATGTCTTTGGTAGCCACTCCTCGTAAGAAAGCTGTAGTAGTGGTTGTAGCCCTTGTGGAATGAGGTCTGATGTTTTCTGGAGTTGCCTTTCCATGAAAAGAGTAACAAAATCTAATGCAATTTCCTATCCATTTTGAGATTGTTTGTTTTGAAATTGCTTTTCCTTCCATTCCTGTTGCATATGCTACCAGAAGCTGGTCAGTTTTTCTATAGCTCTTGGTTCTGTCCAGGTAGTAGCGCAATTGTCTGTGTACATCCAAGGTATGCAGCAATCTTTCCCCCCTGTTCTGTGGGTTGGGGAAGAATGTTGGTAGGTGTATTGCTTGGTTTAAAGATACCCTGGAGACCACTTTTGGCATAAAGGTAGGATTAGTTCTCATGGACACTCTATCCTGATGGAAGATAAGGAAGGGCTGTACTGCCATTAATGCCTGTAATTCAGAAACCCTTCTAGCTGAAGTGATTGCAAGCAGGAATGCAGTCTTCCAAGATAAGTACTTTAATTCTGCTGTTGCTGCTGGTTCAAAAGGGAGTGTCAACTTTTCTAACACAAAGTTCAAGTCCCATGTAGGCAATGGTGGTTTCCTTGGTGGTTTTACATTTTTAATTCCTCTGAGAAACTGTCTGAGTAGAGGTTGAGAAAAGACTGGAGGATCCATGTTGTATTCTGCTGAAATTGCTGATGCATGAATCTTAATGGAGGAGTAAGACAGACCATTGTGGAAAAGCTCTGCTAAATATTCCAGGATGTTAGCTATGTTTGCCAATGATGCATCTACTCCTTTTGTTGCACTCCAAATGAGATATCTTTTCCATTTTGCTGAATAAGTTTTTCTTGTTGAGGGTCTGCGAGCCTCCAAGATAATGTCTCTAACCCTTTGAGATAAATTTGGGTTATTTTTCCTTATGTAATGTTCCAAGCAGCTAGCTGCAGAGTTTTCAGGTTTGGATGCAGGATTTTGAAGTTGTTCTGTGTTAGCAGTAGAGGTATTAGGGGTAGAGGCCATGCGTGTTCCCGGGACATACTCCTCAGTAGCGGGTACCAATGTTGCCTCGGCCAATCTGGAGCTATCAAGATGATCCTCGGGTGATCTTCTTTGATCCTCAGTAGCACTTTGTGCATCAAAGGAAGAGGTGGGAATGCATATGCTGTCAGGTTTTCCCAACTGAAGGATAGGGAGTCCACCTTCCAAGCAAGTGGGTGGTATGTCCTTGTGCAGAATTTTTTCAATTGGTGGTTGTGTGGGGATGCGAACAGGTCTATTCCTGGCAGTCCCCATTTTCTTGTGATGGTTTTGAAGATGTCTGGATGCAGCATCCATTCGTGGGCATCCGTGGTGGTTCTGCTTAAGATGTCTGCTAGTATATTTTCTTTTCCTGGCAGGAATATGGCTTGGAGCTGAATGTTGAGGCTCAGGGCCACATTCCAGAGGTCCATTGCCATCCGGCATAGAGGATATGAATGAGTGCCTCCCTGTTTGTTGATATACCACATAACTGTGGTGTTGTCCGTCCTTATCAGCAAATGACCCTGTTGAAGAAATGGTCTGAATGTCTGAATTGCCTGTTACTGCCAGCATCTCCTTTTGATTTATGTGTAGGTTCATCTGGTCTTGAGTCCATAAGCCTTGTATACACTTGTCCACCATGTGTGCCCCCCATCCGAGGTCTGAGGCGTCCGTGGTGATAGTCTGGCTTGGGTGAGGCCTGTGGAAGGGCAGTCCTTTGTTCAATTGACAGGCCTGGGCCCACCACTGGAATTCTTGCTTCAGGCATGGAATTATTGGAATTTGGGTCTCTAGGCTGTGCTTGTGCTGAGACCATAAATTCCTCAGGTACCATTGTAACTTCCTCATATGTAGTCTGGCATGTGGAATTATTATGCAGGATGCCATGTAACCCAGGGCTTGCAGGATTTTCCTTGCTGTAAGCTGGTTCTGTGTTGTTAATGCCATGAAATAGAGTGGTAGCTGCTTCTGTTTTTCTGCTGTGAGGAATGCCATCTGGTTTGATGTGTCCAGTTCTGCACCCAGGAAAGTTATCCTTTGGGATGGTATCAGCCTTGACTTTTTTGTGTTGACTGTGTATCCCAGGGCTTGCAGCAGGTGAATAACCTTTTCCAAATCTTTTGTTAATTTGTCTTTGCTGTCTGCTTGTAACAGGCAGTCGTCCAGGTATGGATAAATTTGAATTCCCTGAAGCCTGCAATGAGCAATTACTGATGCCAGGCATTTCGTGAATACTCTGGGCGCAGTAGATAAGCCAAAGGGCAATGCTGAGAATTGATAATGCTCTGATCCTGCAAGAAATCTGAGGTATCTTCTGCAGTTTGGTCGTATGGGGACGTGCAGGTATGCCTCCTTGAGATCCAGAGTCACCATCCAAGACTCCTTGCCCAGCGTGGGAAGAAGTTGCTGTAGGGTCAGCATTTTGAATTTTGGAACAATGAGATATGTGTTTAGAGCGGACAGGTCGAGGATAGGTCTCCATTGGTTTTCCTTTCTTGGTACTAGGAAAAGCCTTGAATAAAATCCTTGTCCTTGTTCCATAGCCAGTACCTTTTCTATAGCTCTCATCCTTAGTAAGTGGTCTATTTGCTGTAGAGCATTTGTCCTTTGGTTTGGAGGAAGGTTTGGCATTCCTCTCTTCCTTGGAAGAGTATGGAAGTGAAACCTGTAGCCTTTGTCTATTGTCTGTAGAGTCCATTTGTCTCCTGTAATGTAATGCCAATTTACTGAAAATAAGGCTAATTTTCCGCCTAAGGGTGCTTCCAGTTGTTCCCTGGTAGGCGGTTGCAGAGCCAAGTCACTGTGATTGTCCTGTAGAAGTGGTAGTGGCTGGATCTGTGGTAGTAGCTCTCTGGCTGTTAGGCTGCCACTGACGTCCCCTGTAGGCACCTCTGGATTGACCTCTGCCTCTAGGGCGTCTATTTCTGCTTCTCTGTGCTCTGGTGGTGTCTGGAAAGGACCAATTCTTGGAAGGCCAGTTCCTACTAAACCTCGGAGGCTGGACCTGTAAGAAATCCTTGACTGTCTGGACAGATTTAGCTTTTTCTTCCACCTTCTTCAACACTTGCTGTGCAGGGGAACCAAACAAACTGTGCTTTTCCATGGGAGCATCTAGAAGCTTTGATTTTACATGGTCTGGTAAGGATTGTTCTTTTAACCATGCATGCCTTCTGATCACTGTACCAGTCATAGCTGATCTAAAGGAGGCCTCCAGTGCATCATAGCCGCATTTTAAGGAATGATTACTGACCTGCTGAGTGTTATGCACCAAATCCTGAAGGGACTTACGGTCTAAAGGTTCAGGAGAGGACAGTTTTTTAGTGAGCTGATCTAACAGAAATTCCTGATACTGAATCATGTGGAATTGACAGTTTAAAGCCCTAGCCGAAAGAGTAGCAGAAGTATAAACTTTTTTACCCCATCTCTCCAATGCCCTAGATTCTCTTTCAGAGGGGAGGGGGTTTTTGGCAGAGGCAACTGCTACGGCTTTGGGGCCCTGTGAAATAGTTTCAGGGTCTGCAATAGGAGCCTTATACAAATGATAATGTGTGTCCGGAACCCTGTAGTATCTGTCGGGCTTAGCAGGGGCCGGAGGCAGTGAGTCAGGGGCAGTACAAGCATCATTAAATGCATCATCCACAACTGTAAGTACTGGAGGAATAGCTAAAGGCCTATGCTGTGGTAAATGCAAAAAGGTCCTAAGCCTTTTCCTAGAGTCTGAAAAATCCTGGCCCTGCCATTGAAATTGTTCCCTCATAGCATGCAAGGTTTCCCCAAAAGAAAATTTCCTCAGGAGGAGAGGCAGAAGGTATGGAATCCTCTGCATCGGAGTCCTCATATGGAGAGTAAGGGCCCTCTGGAGGATTTGAATTTTCGGAATCAGAGGAATAATCTGAAGAAACTGGTTCAGGGGGCTCTGCTCTAAGCCTCTTCTCTGGAGGTGGGTGAGAGGCCCTGTCAGGGTGAGACTGGGTTCCCCTGATCAAAGAAATGAGATCCTCTGCTAGACTAAGCATTTGAGTACTAGAGCTAGGCCTGTGAGAGGGGGCTTTAGCAGGCCCGGCCTTTGAAGATTTAGCTGCTTTAGCCCTGGCAAAAGCCTTAATTGACATGGATGCAGGGGGCCTAGCAGCTCCACGTGCAGGAGTAGATACATCTAAGGGAATAGTATCTGATAAATCCTGAGAAACTGTAGGAGCAGGTGGAATTTCAGTAGCAGATTTAGCCATGCTGGAAGAGGCCTCGGTAGAAGGAGGCATGCTTTCGGCCGAAGGAAGAACATGGACTCGGCTTCAGCCGAAACCGAGACGCGGTTGGCTTAGCGGTTTCGCGAAACCGGGACGCGAGTGTCGGTCCTTTCTTTACGCTTTTAGATAAATGTGAAGTCGGAGTCTCCGGCGGCATGATATAAGCAAAGCGAGCCGAAAACTCCTCTGCAAACTCCGACCGACGTCTAAGTGTTCGTCGGTTGAAGGAAGCACAGGCTAGACAAGCTGCTACGTCGTGGTCTGGGCCTAAACTAGGTAGGCAGTAAGAGTGGAAATCTTTATGAGGTATTTGTTTCCCACAAGTTAAACAGTTATTCACTTTTTCTGACATCGGCTGAGGCAAGAAAGAGTCCCCAACGGGGTACTTAGCTTTTTAGAAGTCTTCGGTAGTAGTAATCTCTGGTTCTGACCGACCAGCACTTGCGAACAGCTTCTGGCGCCACGCGGCAAGAAAGACTGAGGAAAATGGCGTCGGCTGATGCCTTTATACCCGCAGAACTGCAGCTATGACGTTGGGTGAAGTGCGACATCAGCCGAGGCCAGACCCAGACTTTGGAATCCGGCCGACCGAAGGGTTGCCTGAGGCCAGGACAACCCATTTGTAAGGACTGCAGATGCATCCTTGAAGGACATCCTTGTCCCTTTTCCTCTTCTGGTACCAACTGAATAGCCCCAATGTTTAAGAGAGAAAGTAATTGCTTTTAGGCCTCTGCCCACTGATTTGGGGGTAGACCTGTCCACCCGCTTGGTGCTGGTAACATGTGGAAGTGAAATCTGTATCCTTGGGACACTATATTTAAGACCCATTTGTCCTGGGTTATGAGTTTCCAGTTTTTGGCCTGCAGACCAATCTTTCCGCCTAAAGGAGCATTCAGTTGAAAAGTGCTTGGAAGTTTTAAAGGGAAGTAATTGAGACAATTTTCCATAGTGGGGAGTCTTACTACTCTCAGATTTGGATGCAGTAGCTCCCCACTGCTTAGTCTTGTGCGTACCTTGTGACTGAAACCAGGGGTTTCTACTGTGTCTGGGTTTGGATTGAGAAGATCTGGAAGGGGCCGGAAAGGACCAATTCTTAGACGGCCAATGCCTACTAAATCTTGGAGGCTGAACTTGTAACAAATATTTCACAGTTTGCATAGACTTAGCTTTATCTTCCATCTTTTTAGAGAAGAACTTCCTCAGCTTTGTTGCCAAACAGGCGGTCCTGATTTAAGGAAGCATCCAACAGTTTAGCTTTAACATGATCAAGCAAAGATTGCTCCTTAAGCCAAGCATGGCTTCAGAGTACAGACCCAGTGACAGCAGCCCTGCAAGAGGCCTCTAATGAATCAAATCCACATTGCAAATTATGTTTTCCAACCTGTTCAGCAGAATGCATTAAATCCTGTAATTCTTTATTTTCAGCACAGTCAGGAATCAACATAATTTTCTACTTAAGCAATCCAGTAACATGTTATTGATACTTGAACATATGAAACTGACAATTTAAGGCCCTAATGGCCAAGGCTGCAGAAGTGTAAACCTTCTTACCTCATCTATCCAGCGCCCTGGAGTCTTTATTAGAGGGGGTACAATTTTTAGGAGTAGAAGCCTTAATGCCCTTGGGTCCCTGTGAAACAGTCTCTGGATCCGCAATAGGATTTTTAAAAAGGAACTTATGAGAATCAGGGACCCTGATAATAAATATCAGGTTTTCTGGGAGTAGGAGGAAAAGAATCAGGGGCCAAACTAGATTCCAAAAAGGCATCATCAACAATGTCTAGTACAAGAGGTACAGCTAAAGGCCTATGCTGAGGCAGAAGTAAGAAATCTCTAAGCCTGTTTTTTGAATCAGAAAAATCCTGGCTTCCCCAGAGAAAATGTTCCCTTAAAGTGTGCAAGGTTTCACCAAAGGAAAAATCCTCTGGAGGGGAAGCAGACGGAATAGAGTCCTCTGCATCAGAACCCTCATAAGCAGATAAGGGTAAATCCAGACCATCAGAAGAATCAGAAAAATCAGAATTCTGGTCAGAAGATTCATAAACAAATTCAGTCCTAGGTCTCTTAGAAGGAGGTGGTTGGCTTCCCCTGATCAGAGTTATAAGATCTTCAAGCCATTCTTATAATTTGTTTTTTAGGCATAGAGGCCTGTGCATGCGGCCTGGGTGTCGAGGTATGGTTTGAGGTTTAGGTCTTAAAGAAGAAGGAGGTGTCGGTTTAATATGCAAGTCTGCAGGCCTGAATACACCCTCAGAAGCTGGTGCCTGCACAGTGGCTCCAGACCTATCCAAGGTAGAGACATCCACAGGTTGCACAGTTGAAGCATCTTGCGGCATACCGGACTCCGAATGAGTGTCAGTAGAGGCCTGCGAATCAGAAGTAGCAGGTATCAGGGGCTGCGAAAGCGCCTCACTGAGTACTGGCGAACTGGAGACTGGCTTAGGAGAAGCGTCGTTGGCAGTTTTGCACCTTGGCGGCCTGTCTCTGTCTTTATCTTTGCGCTTTTTCGGAATTCGGGTAGTCAGACGGCTAACCGATGACATTTCTGGATAATTGAACCGAGAACAGAAATACTTAGAAGTGGAAATATACCGACGATGGATAGTGCGTTGATTAAATAAGGCACAAAACCAACAGCAAGGTATGTCGTGGTCAGGGCCTAGGCAAGTAATACAGTACAAATGAAAATCTTTGTGAGGTATTTGCTTTCCACAAGAAATACAATTATTAACTTTTACTGACATCAGTAAACAGCAAGAAAAAGTTTCCCCAGTGGGGTACTTAGCTTTAGTTGAAGACTTCGGTTCTGAAACTCGAAAACGAAAATTTCAGGAGTCGGCCGACTGGCACTTGAGAACTGCTTCTGCTTTGGGCACCGCACGGCAAGAAAGACTGATGTAATGGCGTCGGCTGCATGTTTTATACCCCTGATGACCTGACGTCACGGAAGAAGGGACAGCAACCGATGCAGGACAAAAGACTTTGTTAATCAGGCCGACTGAGGGCTACTGCAAGCAGATAACGCAAATGTAATGACTGCAACAGTGAAACACAAAGAACATCTTATCTGAACCAGTGAAGACCAACAATACCAATGACCACAAGTAGAAAAAAACGATGGGTGCAGGACCCGCATTTGGACTGGCGGTGAGGCTCTAAGGAATTATGCTCATATTTCCACTCACACAGCCTTAAGTCTGCAGCCTTAGTTCATACATCAGAAGTATGGCTCTGTGGAAGGCTTTGGTACCCTGGCTGGAAGTTCAGGTTAAGTGGCAAGGCAATCTAACAATATGGAATACTGCATCAGTGATCTAAGGAAGGACATCCAAATGACTAATCAGGCAATGCCCCTTACTGTGATGATTAAAGTATATAAGAATAATTCAGAAGTACACCTCTTAACAGATTAATGGAGATGGTCTAACTGCAAAAAGTACAGTTTTGTACCTACCATAAATGTAGATGTTCGAGGATACACATTGCTGCAGTCCTTACTATTGGGTAGTCCGCTGTCCAGTCGGCCCGAATACCAGAGTATATGGCTGACGTCGGTCAGGGCGCATTAGACTGACGTCAGTACGTCAGGGTACTAATGCGCATGACCGACGTCATATCCTCAGTCTTTTCTTGCCCCAGATGTCAGAAGACCCTAAAAAGACAAGGCCCAAAATACCTGCACCAAAAATATGTACAATATATACAAAAATATATAAAAATATCAGCAGATAACCTCACCTACACAACCACCCCTAAACACAGAGGGAAGGAGGGGGTAAATTGGACTGCAGCAATGTGTATCCTCGAACATCTACATTTATGGTAGGTACAAAACTGTACTATGTTCTTCGTTCCACATTGCTGCAGTCCTTACTATTGGGTAGAATCCCAAAGCAGAGGTAAGGGAGGCTGGCAAATCTTAAAGAAGTAGGAGCTGACAACATGCCTTGCAAAACAGCTGTGGCAAAACCAGCCCTAGACTTAGAGTAGATAGGAAGGTGATAATGCTTAGAGAAAGTATGTACTGAACTCCAAGTAGCTGCCTCCAAAATATCCTTAGTTGCCACCCCCCTTAGAAATGCTGTTGAAGTGGCAGTAGCCCTAGTGGAATGAGGTCTAATCCCAGCTGGAATCTCCTTGCCATGATGGGAATAACAAAATGCAATGCAAAACCCAATCCACCTAGAAATAGTTTGTTTTGACACAGGCTTGCCCTGAACTCAAAGCAAAAGAAACAAACAACTGCTGAGACTGCCTAAAATCCTTAGTCCTGCTCAAATAATAACGCAATTGCCTGTGCACATCTAAAGTGTGCAAAATCTTTTCCCCTTTATTTTGGGGGTCTGCATAAAAAGTAGGCAAATGAATAGTTTGGTTTAAAGCCACACTAGAAACCACCTTAGGCATAAAAGAAGGATTAGTACGTAATGATACCCTATCCTTATGAAAAATCAAAAAGGGCTCAACTGCCATAAGGGCCTGCAATTCAGACACCCTTCTTGCAGAAGTAATAGCCAACAGAAAAGCAGTCTTCCATGACAAGTATTTCAATTCAGCAGTAGCTGCAGGCTCAAAAGGTTGTAGAGTAAGTTTTTCCAACACAAAATTGAGATCCCAAGCAGGAGTAGGAGCTCTACGTGGGGGTCTTATATTCTTTGCCCTCTAAGAAACTGCTTGAACAAAGGATGCGAAAACAATGGTGGGTCACAATCATAGTGAGCTGAAATTGCTGCAGCATGAATCTTAATGGAAGAGAAGGACAAACCTTTGTCCAATAACTCAGTAAGATATTGAAGAGCCACACTCAAATTAGGCTCAGAAATCTCCAAATTCTTTGCTGTACTCCAAAACAAAAATCTCTTCCATTTTTCTGTATACTTTCCTTGTACTAGGTCTTCTAGCTTCCATAATCACATTTAAAACTTGTTGAGGAAGTTGAGACCTGCTGTGTTTCAACACAGAATATGCCAGGCTGTCAGATGAAGAGAGTGAAGCTTGACATTGAGCAGATGACCGTCCTTCTGAGATAACAGATGTGGAATCAAAGGTAAGGGCCATGGAGGCTTCCTTACCAGACTCCTTAGTAGTGGGTACCAGTGTTGCGAGGCCAATCTGGAGCTATCAAAATCATCCTTGGCTTGTCTTGTCTGACCTTTAAGAGCACCTTTGGAAGAAGAGGCATAGGTGGAAAGGCATACACATGAAGGTTTTTCCAACTGAAAGACAGAGCATCCACTTTCCAAGCTGTGTGATGAAACCCCTTTGTGCAAAACTTTGGCAGCTGGTGGTTTAGTGGAGAAGCGAACAGATCTATGTCTGGAGTTCCCCATGACACTGTCAATTTCTGAAATACATGAAGATCCAGTTTCCACTCGTGGGGATCCATGATTTGCCTGCTTAACACATCTGCTAAGGAGTTCTGTGCTCCCGGCAGAAACCTTGCCTGAAGAGTTAGTTGCAAGCTGAGCTGTCTCCCATAAAATCATTGCTTGCCTGCATAGAGGATAAGAATGTGTTCCCCTTGTTTGTTGATGTACCACATGACAGTTGTGTTGTCTGTTAGAATCAACACCTGCCCTGGAAGAAGTAACTCCTTGAAAGCCATTAATGCAAACTGGACTGCTAACATCTCCTTCATGTTGATATGTAGATGCTGTAGTCTGGCAGGCCACTTGTCTTGTATCCACTTTCCATTTAGATGAGCTCCACAAGCAATGTCCGAGGCATCTGTCGTTAAAATCTGACTCGCCTCTGGTCGGGTCACAGAGAGTCCCTTGTTTAGGTGACATTCCTGAGCCCACCACAAAAAGTCTTTTTGAAGGCAAGGTATTATTTGAATGACAGTGTCCAAATCCTGGCAGTGCTGTGTCCATACATTTTTGAGATACCATTGTAGCTTCCTCATATGCAGTTTGGCATTGGGAAGCACCAGAATACAAGATGCCATGAACCCTAATGCTTGAAGGACTGTCCTTGCAGTCAGCACGGACTGATGAGATAGTTGATGGAAGTAAAGTGATAGACTCTTTTGTTTGTCCGGGGTTAAAAGGCCATCTGGGCTGCTGTATTCAGTCTCACACCCAGAAAGCACATGTCTTGAGAGGGTACTAGACTGGACTTTATTTCGTTCACAGAATACCCTAGGCATCTTAGCACTGCTATAACATATTCCAGATGCTGTAGAAGGTCTTTCTTTTCTTGAGCCAGAATCAGGCAGTCGTCCAAGTAAGGATAGATTTGAATTCCTTTTAGCCTGAAGTAAGCTATCACTGGAGCCAGAACCTTTGTGAATACTCTGGGCAGTAGATAAGCCAAAGGGCAATGCAGAGAACTGATAATGAGAATTTCCAGCTCGAAAGCAGATACTTCCTGCAACTTAGTCTTATAGGCACATGAAGGTAAGCTTCCTTGAGATCTAAAGTTACCATCCAGTGATCTTTGCCCAGCAGAGGTAAAAGCTGTTGTAACGTCAACATCTTGAACTTGGGAATGTCCAGATAAGTGTTGAGGATAGATAAATCCAAAATTGGTCTCCACGTGTTCCCCTTCTTTGGTACTAGGAACAGGCGAGAATAAAATCCTAGGCCCCTTTCTGAGACAGGGACTGGCTGAATGGCCCCTATTTGGAGTAACTGAGAAATTTGCTTGTGAGCCTCTTTCCTTTGTGGAGGAGGAACGTCTGGCATGCCTTTGAATGGGGCAATGTATGGAAATAAAACCTGTAACCATGGTGAATGATATCCAACACCCATCTGTCTTGAGTAATTAAATCCCAATTTTCTTTGAAAAGAGACAGTCTTCCTCCCAGAGGAGCTGCCAGACGAGAATCTACTGGCAGCTGAAAAGGCAGGTCATTGGGTCTGTTTACGAAAGGACTGACCCCTGCCCTCACCAGAAGTCTGAGCAGGTGAACTCCCTGTTCTAGGCCTAAAAGCACCTTGAGCTCTGCCTACCACGTCTAGACTTACCCCTAGACTGGGAATCATAAGCAGGATATGTCCATCCCTTAGTAGGCCAATTTCTACTAAACTTGGTGGCTGCACCTGCAAAAATCTTTAACAGTTTGCATAGACTTAGCTTTGTCCTCCATTTTCTTCAAAACTGCTTCCACAGGCAACCAAACAACACATCAGACTGTAAAGGAGCATCCAAAATCCTTGTCTTAACATGCTCAGCTAAATTCTGATCCCTCAACCAGGCATGCCTGCGAAGAACAGAACTAGTGGCAGCCACCCTCGAGGAGGCCTGTACAGCATCAAAACCACATTGCAAAGAATGCTTACCCACTTGTTCAGACACATGAACTAAATCCAGCAACTCTTTACACTCAATACCTTCCGCCAAAGCATCCACTTTAGATTTCAATTGTGAAAGGAGATAATTTTGATATTTTAGCATGTGAAACTGACAATTCAACGCCCTCATGGCTAAAGTGGAAGAAGTATACACTTTCTTTCCCCATCTATCCAAAGCCCTTGCCTCTTTATCAGTGGGAACAGGGTTTTTAACAACAGAGGCCTTAACACCTTTAGGTCCCTGAGAAACAGTCTCCGGGTCTGCCCTAGGACTCTTAAAAAGATACTTATGAGCCTCAGGCACCCTATAGTACCTATCAGGTTTAACAGGAGCAGGAGGCAAGGAATCAGGGTTCAGGGAAGCCTCTGCAAAAACATCTTCTACCACATTCAACACAGGAGGTATAGCTAAGGGCCTATGCTGGGGTAAAAACAAGAATTCCCTAAGCCTTTTCCTAGAATCAGAGTAATCTTGGCCTTCCCATTTAAAGTGCTCTCTCATGGAATGCAGAGTTTCTGAAAATGAAAAATCCTCAGGAGGAGAAGCTGTAGGAGTGGAATCATCCACATCAGAATCAGAATAAGGAGGATACTCCTGTACATCTTCCAGAAGACTCAGAAGCCTCTGAACACTGTTCAAAACTCTCAAACTCAGGTTCCACCCTAGGCCTCTTATCAGGAGGGGGCATAGAACCTCTAATCATAGTAATCAAATCTTCTGCCATTTTAAGCATATGTTTCTTAGGCACAGAACCTGAAATGCTAGGAGAAGCCCCCACTGAAGCTGAACTTGGCCTACCTCTCAAAGAAGTTTTGGCAACAGAAGGAGAGGCTCTAACTACCTTGGAAAGAGAGGGAAGAACAGTTACCTGAGAAGCCCCTCAGCCTGGCCTACCTCCTGAGAAGGCACATCCTGTAACAGTAAAGTCTCTGCCTGAGACTCCATAGAAACTCCTGGCAAAACCTCTGGCTCCACTGAGCCTTCTAAAGAACCGACGTCTGGGACTGCTGGTTCATCAACCCTAGGCTTCGCTGTTTGTCCTTGCGCTTCTTGGGCGAAGCGGGCGGGAGCATCCGGCGGCATTTTATAATTAACGCTTCCCAAACACTAACCTAGCACAGTCTAACCGTCTCTTAATAGTGCGTTTGTTAAACCGAGCACAAGAGCGGCATCCAACAACGTCGTGCTCAGGCCCTAAACAAGGTATACACAAGGTATGGTAATCCCTATGAGGTATCTGTTTCCCACAAGAAATACAGTTATTCACTTTTTCTGACATCCGGTTAAATACTGAGGCAAGAAAAACCAAAATGTTCCCAACGGGTACTTAGCCAACTCTGATTCGGTCTGAAACTCCGGTTTCGGAAATATTTCAGAACGCCAACCTGCACTCGCAAAACTGCTTCTGCATCGGACCATGCGGCAAAGACTGAGGATATGGCGTCGGTCATGCGCATTAGTACCCTGACGTACTGACGTCAGTCTAATGCGCCCTGACCGACGTCAGCCATATACTCTGGTATTCGGGCCGACTGGACAGCGGACTACCCAATAGTAAGGACTGCAGCAATGTGGAACGAAGAACATCTTAAGTCTTATCAAACACCTTACGTTGGCAGATCAGATGTTTATCAATAGCAAATCACCTGTGCCATTAGCCACCATTACTAGTACATAAATGAATCACTCCACAGTGGGCCTGGAGAGGGACTGCAGAGGAGGAAAAAAAGTACAGTTTTGTACCTACCATAAATGTAGATGTTCGAGGATCCCCATTGCTGCAGTCCTTACTATTGGGTATAGTCCGCTGTCCAGTCGGCCCGAATACCAGAGTATAAGGCTGACGTCGGTCAGGGCGCATTAGACTGACGTCAGTACGTCAGGGTACTAATGCGCATGACCGACGTCACATCCTCAGTCTTTTCTTGCCCCAGATGTCAGAAGACCCTAAAAAGACAAGGCCCAAAATACCTGCACCAAAAATATATACAATATATACAAGAATATATACAAAAATATCAGCATGTAATCTCACCTACACAACCACCCCTAAACACAGAGGGAAGGAGGGAGGGAATTGGACTGCAGCAATGGGGATCCTCGAACATCTACATTTATGGTAGGTACAAAACTGTACTATGTTCTTCGCTCCCCATTGCTGCAGTCCTTACTATTGGGTAGAATCCCAAAGCAGAGGTAAGGGAGGCTGGCAAATCATAAAGAAGTAGGAGCTGACAACATGCCTTGCAAAACAGCTGTGGCAAAACCAGCCCTAGACTTAGAGTAGATAGGAAGGTGATAATGCTTAGAGAAAGTATGCACTGAACTCCAAGTAGCTGCTTCCAAAATATCCTTAGTTGCCACCCCTTAGAAATGCTGTTGAAGTGGCAGTAGCCCTAGTGGAATGAGGCCTAATCCCAGCTGGAATCTCCTTGCCATGATGGGAATAACAAAATGCAATGCAAAAGCCAATCCACCTAGAAATAGTTTGTTTTGACACAGGCTTGCCCTGAACTCAAAGCAAAAGAAACAAACAACTGCTGAGACTGCCTAAAATCCTTAGTCCTGCTTAAATAATAACGCAATTGCCTGTGTACATCTAAAGTGTGCAAAATCTTTTCCCCTTTATTTTGGGGTCTGCATAAAAAGTAGGCAAATGAATAGTTTGGTTTAAAGCCACACTAGAGACCACCTTAGGCATAAAGGAAGGATTAGTGTAATGATACCCTATCCTTATGGAAAATCAAAAGGGCTCTACTGCCATAAGGGCCTGCAACTCAGACACCCTTCTTGCAGAAGTAATAGCCAACAGAAAAGCAGTCTTCCATGACAAGTATTTCAATTCAGCAGTAGCCGCAGGCTCAAAAGGTTGTAGAGTAAGTTTTTCCAACACAAAATTGAGATCCCAAGCAGGAGTAGGAGCTCACGTGGGGGTCTTATATTCTTTGCCCTCTAAGAAACTGCTTGAACACAGGATGAAAACAATGGTGGGTCACAATCATAGTGAGTTGAAATTGCTGCAGCATGAATCTTAATGGAAGAGAAGGACAAACCTTTGTCCAATAACTCAGTAAGATATTGAAGAGCCACACTCAAATTAGGCTCAGAAATCTCCAAATTCTTTGCTGTACTCCAAAATAAAAATCTCTTCCATTTTTCTGCACACTTTCCTTGTACTAGGTCTTCTAGCTTCCATAATCACATTTAAAACTTGTTGAGGAAGTTGAGACCTGCTGTGTTTCAAGAGAGAATATGCCAGGCTGTTAGATGAAGAGAGTGAAGCTTGACATTGAGCAGATGACCGTCCTTCTGAGATAACAGATGAGGAATCAGAGGTAAAGGCCATGGAGGCTTCATTACCAGACTCCGTAGTAGTGGGTACCAGTGTTGCCGAGGCCAATCTGGAGCTATCAAAATCATCCTTGGCCTGTCTTGTCTGACCTTTAATAGTACCTTTGGAAGAAGAGGCAGAGGTGGAAAGGCATACACATGAAGGTTTTTCCAACTGAAAGACAGAGCATCCACTTTCCAAGCTGTGTGATGAAACCCCTTTGTGCAATACTTTGGCAGCTGGTGGTTTAGTGGAGAAGCGAACAGATCTATGTCTGGAGTTCCCCATGACACTGTCAATTTCTGAAATACATGAAGATCCAGTTTCCACTCGTGGGGATCCATGATTTGTCTGCTTAACACATCTGCTAAGGAGTTCTGTGCTCCTGGCAGAAACCTTGCCTGAAGAGTTAGTTGCAAGCTTAGCGCCGTCTCCCATAAAATCATTGCTTGCCTGCATAGAGGATAAGAATGTGTTCCCCTTGCTTGTTGATGTACCACATGACAGTTGTGTTGTCTGTTAGAATCAACACCTGCCCTGGAAGAAGTAACTCCTTGAAAGCCATTAATGCAAACTGGACTGCTAACATCTCCTTCATGTTGATATGTAGATGCTGTAGTCTGGCAGGCCACTTGTCTTGTATCCACTTTCCATTTAGATGAGCTCCCAAGCAATGTCCGAGGCATCTGTCGTTAAAATCTGACTCGCCTCTGGCCGGGTCACAGAGAGTCCCTTGTTTAGGTGACATTCCTGAGCCCACCACAAAAATTCTTTTGAAGGCAAGGTATTATTTGAATGACAGTGTCCAAATCCTGGCAGTGCTGTGTCCATACATTTTGAGATACCATTGTAGCTTCCTCATATGCAGTTTGGCATTGGGAAGCACCAGAATACAAGATGCCATGAACCCTAATGCTTGAAGGACTGTCCTTGCAGTCAGCACGGACTGATGAGATAGTTGATGGAAGTAAAGTGATAGACTCTTTTGTTTGTCCGGGGTTAAAAGGCCATCTGGGCTGCTGTATTCAGTCTCACACCCAGAAAGCACATGTCTTGAGAGGGTACTAGACTGGACTTTATTTCGTTCACAGAATACCCTAGGCATCTTAGCACTGCTATAACATATTCCAGATGCTGTAGAAGGTCTTCCTTTTCTTGAGCCAAAATCAGGCAGTCGTCCAAGTAAGGATAGATTTGAATTCCTTGTAGCCTGAAGTAAGCTATCACTGGAGCCAGAACCTTTGTGAATACTCTGGGCGCAGTAGATAAGCCAAAGGGCAATGCAGAGAACTGATAATGAGAATTTCCAGCTCGAAGCGCAGATACTTCCTGCAACTTAGCCTTATAGGCACATGAAGGTAAGCTTCCTTGAGATCTAAAGTCACCATCCAGTGATCTTTGCCCAGCAGAGGTAAAAGCTGTTGTAACGTCAACATCTTGAACTTGGGAATGTCCAGATAAGTGTTGAGGAGAGATAAATCCAAAATTGGTCTCCACGTGTTCCCCTTCTTTGGTACTAGGAACAGGCGAGAATAAAATCCTAGGCCCCTCTCTGATACAGGGACTGGCTGTATGGCCCCATCTGGAGTAACTGAGAAACTTGCTTGTGAGCCTCTTTTCTTTGTGGAGGAGGAACGTCTGGCATGCCTTTGAAAGGGGCATGGTATGGAAATAAAATCTGTAACCGTGGTGAATGATATCCAACACCCATCTGTCTTGAGTAATTAAATCCCAATTTTCTTTGAAAAGAGACAGTCTTCCTCCCAAAGGAGTTGCCAGGCGAGAATCTACTGGCTGCTGGAAAAACAGGTCATTGGGTCTGTTTACGAAAGGACTGACCCCTGCCCTCACCAGAAGTCTGAGCAGGTGAACTCCTGTTCTAGGCCTAAAAGAACCTTGAGCCCTGCCCCTACCACGTCTAGACCTACCCCTAGACTGGGAATCATAAGCAGGATATGTCCACCCCTTAGCAGGCCAATTTCTACTAAACTTGGTGGCTGCACCTGCAAAAATCTTTAACAGTTTGCATAGACTTAGCTTTGTCCTCCATTTTCTTTAAAACTGCTTCCACAGGCGAACCAAACAACACATCAGACTGTAAAGGAGCATCCAAAATCCTCGTCTTAACATGCTCAGCTAAATTCTGATCCCTCAACCAGGCATGCCTGCGAAGAACAGAACTAGTGGCAGCCACCCTCGAGGAGGCCTGTACAGCATCAAAACCACATTGCAAAGAATGCTTACCCACTTGTTCAGACACATGAACCAAATCCAGCAACTCTTTACACTCAATACCTTCCGCCAAAGCATCCACCTTAGATTTCAATTGTGAAAGGAGATAATTTTGATATTTTAGCATGTGAAACTGACAATTCAACGCTCTCATGGCTAGAGTGGAAGAAGTATACACTTTCTTTCCCCACCTATCCAAAGCCCTAGCCTCTTTATCAGTGGGAACAGGATTTTTAACCACAGAGGCCTTAACACCTTTAGGCCCCTGAGAAACAGTTTCAGGGTCCGCCCTAGGGCTCTTAAACAAATACTTATGAGCTTCGGGCACCCTATAATACCTATCAGGTTTAACAGGAGCAGGAGGCAAAGAATCAGGGTTCAGGGAAGCCTCTGCAAAAACATCTTCCACCACATTCAACACAGGAGGTATAGCTAAGGGCCTATGCTGGGGTAAAAACAAGAATTCCCTAAGCCTTTTCCTGGAATCAGAGTAGTCCTGGCCTTCCCATTTAAAGTGCTCCCTCATGGAATGCAGAGTCTCTGAAAATGAGAAATCCTCAGGAGGAGAAGCTGTAGGAGTGGAATCATCCACATCTGAATCAGAATAAGTAGGATACTCCTGCAAATCTTCCGCAGAAGACTCAGAAGCCTCTGAACACTGTTCAAAACTATCAAACTCGGTTCCACCCTAGGCCTCTTATCAGGAGGGGGCATAGAACCTCTAATCATAGTAATCAAATCTTCTGCCATTTTAAGCATATGTTTCTTAGGTACAGAACCGAAATGCTAGGAGAAGCCCCACTGAAGCTGAACTTGGCCTACCTCTCAAAAAGTTTTAGCAACAGAAGGAGAGGCTCTAACTACCTTGGGAAGAGAGGGAAGAACAGTTACCTGAGAAGCCCCTCAGCCTGGCCTACCTCCTGAGAAGGCACATCCTGTAACAGTAAAGTTTCTGCCTGAGACTCCATGGAAACTCCTGGCAAAACCTCTGGCTCCACTGAGCCTTCTAAAGAACCGACGTCCGGGACTGCCGGTTCATCAACCCTAGGCTTCGCTGTTTTGTCCTTGCGCTTCTTGGGCGAAGCGGGCGTCGGAGCATCCGGCGGCATTTTATAATTGCACCGCTTCCCAAACACTAACCTGGCACAGTCTAACCTCCTCTTAATAGTGCGTTTGTTAAACCTAGCACAAGAGCGGCAACCAACAACGTCGTGCTCAGGCCCTAAACAAGGTATACACAAGGTATGGTAATCCCTATGAGGTATCTGTTTCCCACAAGAAATACAGTTATTCACTTTTCTGACATCCGGTTAAATACTGAGGCAAGAAAAACCAAAATGTTCCCCAACGCGGTACTTAGCCAACTCTGCTTCGGTCTGAAACTCCGGTTTCGGAAATATTTCAGAACGCCAACCTACACTCGCAAAACTGCTTCTGCATCGGACCATGCGGCAAAAAAGACTGAGGATATGACGTCGGTCATGCGCATTAGTACCCTGACGTACTGACGTCAGTCTAATGCGCCCTGACCGACGTCAGCCTTATACTCTGGTATTCGGGCCGACTGGACAGCGGACTATACCCAATAGTAAGGACTGCAGCAATGGGGAACGAAGAACATCAGTGTGGTATAAAAGGAAGAAACGGTTAAAGAGTGAAAACCACACACCTTTGCAGAGAATTGATGTCTCAGTTGACTCTTAGTTTACCCAATGCTTACTAGCAAAATTCCCAAGCACTCACCTGGGCCAAGTTTGCAGCTGATTTGCATGGGTGGAATCCATTCACCATTTTTACATGTGAGGAACTTGTAGTCTCCTTTCATCACATAGCCTTCATCACAGGAATACTCAATTACACTGTCAGTCACCAATTTTCTACAAGGAGAGGGATGACACATGTATCCTCCGTTCTCTGGTTCCAGTGGTACAGGACAAACTGCATGCAAAACAGAAAATGTCTTAAAGGAATGTATGTTAAAATCCAGCTCTTCAGTTCACAACTTCTGCATTCTGCATATCTGTATGTGATGAATAGGAATAGCAAGCTGTGGTGGTTAGAAAGTACAGTTGTGTACACTTACCATAAATGTAGATGTTCGAGTGTATTCACTGTTGCAGTCAACACACTTGGGTTATTTGTCTTGCAGGTGGCCCAAATACCAGAGACTTAGTATTTCTGTGTCGGATGCTGTCGCTCCTGGACTGACGTCAGGTCATCAGGGGTATATAAACATGCAGCCGATGAATGTCAGGAGCCCCCAAACAGGGAACTAGGATATTGTGGGGAAACACCACTAGTAAAAAGTAAATACTAATACTAGTAGAAATAGCCATAGATAGGAGACAGAGAGAGAGAGAGAGAGAGAACCAGGGGGCTGGTGGGAGGGAAACCAGGACTGCAATAGTGAATACACTTGAACATCTACATTTATGGTAAGTGTACACAACTGTACTATGTTCTTCGTGTTTCACTGTTGCAGTCATCACACTTGGGTGGATTCCCAAAGCTGAGGAAGGGTGGAGGCAGTCAAGAAGAGTTATGGCTGGCTAGTAGGCCTTGCAAGACTGTTGTAGCAAATCCTGCCCTGGATTTGGAAAAGACAGGCAAGTGGTAATGCTTGGTGAAGGTGTGTACAGAACTCCAGGTGGCAACTTCCAGGATGTCCCTGGTAGGGACTCTCATGAGAAATGCTGTAGAGGTAGATGTTGCCCTAGTGGAATGTGTTCTAACCCCCTGAGGGGTTGGTTTTACATGGTGCTTGTAGCATAAATGGATGCAATGTGCTATCCATTTGGAAATGGTTTGTTCTGAAATGGCCTTGTCCTCTGCCTCTGTTGCAAAGCTGACTAGTAACGGGTCAGACTTTCTGAATGGCTTAGTCCTATCAAGGTAGAATGTGAACGGTCTGTGCACGTCCAAAGAGTGCAGGATCCTTTCCCCTTTATTTTGAGGATTAGGGAAAAAGGTTGGCAAATGGATGGATTGGTTGAGAGTCACACTGGATACCACTTTAGGCATAAATGAAGGGTTAGCCCTGAGGGAGACCCTGTCAGCATGGAAAATAATGAAGGGTTCCACAGCCATCTGTGCTTGTAGCTCAGACACTCTTCTAGTTGAAGTGATGGCTAGGAGCAAGGCTGTTTTCCAGGAGAGGAATTTTAACTCTGCTGAAGCAGCAGGTTCAAAGAGGGGAGGCATGAGCTTTTCCAGTACAAAGTTAAGGTCCCAAGCAGGGGTGGATGCTCTCCTTGGTGGCTTACGTTGTTTGCCCCTC
This sequence comes from Protopterus annectens, assembly GCF_019279795.1. Taxonomy (NCBI): domain Eukaryota; kingdom Metazoa; phylum Chordata; order Ceratodontiformes; family Protopteridae; genus Protopterus; species Protopterus annectens. Next base: position 256,904,512 of record NC_056737.1, read on the forward strand.
TCAGGAATTGTTTGATGAGAGGATGAGAGAACAGAGGTGGCTCAATGTTGTAATGAGCCGAGATGGCAGAGGCATGGATCTTAATGGAGGAGAAGGCTAGGCATCTGTGGAGTAGTCCTTCTAGGTAATCCAGGATTAAAGGTAAGGAGGGCAGTACTGTGCCCTCTCCTTTCGACTGAATCCAAGAACAATACCTTTTCCACTTATCAGCATAGGATTTCTTTGACTGGGCCTTCTGGCTTCAAGGATGATGTCCAGCACCTGTTTGCTTAGGGTTGCTGGCAAGGTACTCAAGGAATAAGACAGGCTGCAAGAATTAGGGTTTGCAATTGTGAATGCAAGATCTGTCCCTTCTGCTGAGAGAGCAGGGTTGGGGTCTGGTGCAGGTGCCAGGGTGGCACTGTTGTCATGCTGCATGGGAGTGGGTACCAGTGCTGGCTTGGCCAGTCCGGGGCAATAAGAATTGTCCATGGCTTGTCATGTTTTATGTTGAGTAATACTCTTAAAGAGAAGGGGGCAGGGGGGGAAAGGCACAGATTGATAGGTTTTCCCATTGAAAGGATAGGGCATCCACTTTCCAGGCCCTGTTGTGAGGATTCCTGGTGCAGAATTTGTTGAGCTGGTGGTTATAAGGGGAGGCAAAAAGATCCATTTCTGGGGTCCCCCATTTCTGAATCAGAAGGTTGAAGGTGCTGGGTTCCAATTTCCACTCATGTGGGTCTAGGAGATTTCTGCTTAAGTTGTCGGCCAGTGAGTTTTGTTTGCCTGGCAGGAATTAAGCTTGTACAAGGACTTGGATGTCTAAGGCCGTAGTCCACAGGGCCAATGCTAACCTGCAGAGTGGGTAGGAATGGGTTCTCCCCCTGCTTGCTGATGTGCCACATAACTGTGGTGTTGTCTGTTTTTATCAGCAGTTGTCCTGGAAGGAGTGGGGATCTGAAAGCTGTCAGGGCATTCTGTACAGCTAAAATCTGTTTTTGGTTGATGTGCAGATGAATTTGACTTGGGCTCCAGTGGGTCTGAATACACTTACCAGCCATGTGAGCCCCCCATGCATAGTCTGATGCGTTTGCGGTCAGGGTCTGGGCGGCATGGGGTAGAGTGAATGTCAGTCCCTTGTTGTGGTTGCATGCTTCTGCCCACCAAAGGAACTCTGTCCTTAGACAGGGTATGGTAGGAATGACTGTTTCCAGGTCCTGAGAATGTTGGCACCAAAGATTTTTTAAGTACCATTGAAGTTTCCTCATATGCAGTCTTGCATATGGAATTAGCAGTATACATGAGGCCATGAACCCTATGGCTTGCAGTATTTTTCTTGCAGATAGCTGGGTTCTGGTGGCCATTTATATCTGTCAGATAAAAATGTTTTTCTGAAGTGAGGAATGCCATCTGGGAAGTTGTGTCTAAGCTTGCTCCTAGGAATACAATCTTTTGACTGGGTACCAGTTGTGATTCTCTTTTTGTTGATGGTGTACCCCAAGGAAGTGAGAAGGTTTTTTTACAAATGCCAGGTGCTAAAGTAGCAATTCCTGATTGTCCGCCTGAATCAGGCAATCATCCAAGTATGGGTAAATTTGGATATTTCTCTGCCTGCGGTATGCAATGGTTGGAACAAGGCATTTTGTGAATACCATGGGTGCAGTAGACAAGCCAAAGGGAAGTGCAGAGAACTGATAGTGCATAGATCCTGCCCTGAAACATAAGATACTCCCTGCATTACTCCCTTATAGGGATATGCAGATAGGCTTCTTTTAATTCTAGGGTGACTAACCAGGCATCCTTGGCTAACACAGGAAGAAGCTGTTGCAGTGTAAGCATTTTGAACTTTGGTACCACCAGGAAGGTGTTTTGAATTGAAAGATCCAGAATTGGGCACCAAGAGCCCTCTTTCCTGGGTACCAGAAGAGTCTGGAGTAGAATCCTTGACCCCTCTGTTCTACTTAAACAGGATGAATAGCTCTGATACTGAGCAGGGAAAGTACTTGGTTTTGAGCCTCTGCCCACTGGTTTGGAGGAAGGTCTGGAAACCCACTTGGGATTGGCACAGAATAGAAATAAAATTTGTACCCCTGGGATGCAATGTTGAGGACCCATCGGTCTGGGGTGATGGACATCCAGTTTTTTGCATGAAGGGTAAGTTTTCCTCCTAGGGGCACAAGCAGTTGGAAAGGGCTGGGAAGTGGATTGAATAAGTCATTGTGAGCTTTTTCTGTAAGGAGGTGGCTTACCACTCCCTGCTTTAGGAGTAGGGCACTCCATTGCTTAGATCTCTGCATACCCTGAGACTGTAGTCTAGGTGGTCTGTTTCCCCTGGATCTTGTTTGAGAAGGCCTGGAGGGGGCTGGAAAGGACCAGTGTTTTGAAGGGCAATGCTTACTGAATCTAGGGGGTTGCACTTGTAAGAATTATGTAACAGTCTGCATAGATTTAGCTTTTTCTTAAATCTTTTTAAGAATTTCTTCTGCTTTGGTGCCAAACAAAGAGTCCTTATTCAAAGGACTGTCTAGTAATTTAGATATGACATGATCTGGCAAGGTCTGCTCCTTTAGCCAAGCATGTCTTCTCAGTACAGAGCCAGTGACTGCTGCCCTGCAAGATGCTTCTAGGTCATCAAAGCCATATTGCAAAGTATGCTTACTGACTTGGTTTGCACAGTGCATAAGCTCCTGTGATTCTTTATTTTCTGCACAGTCTGGAAAAGTTACCACTTTTTGTTTAATAAGTTCCATAATATGTTGCTGGTACTTCAGCATGTGAAAGTGGCAATTCAAAGCCCTGATAGTAAGAGTTGCAGAGGTAAATACCTTCTTACCCCATCTGTCCAAAGCTCTACAATTCCTGTCCGAAGGGGTGGGATTCTTGGCTGTAGTAGCCTTGATACCTTTAGGCCCCTGGGAAATGATCTCTGGGTCAGCAGTAGGATTCTTCAACAGAAACTTGTGAATATCAGGTACTCTGTAGTACCTGTCAGGTTTCCTAGGGGCAGGAGATAAAGTGTCAGAAGTAAGAATGGATTTCATGAAAACATCATCCACAACATCCAGGATAGGGGGTATAGCTAAAGGTCTATGCTGAGGCAACTCTAAAAATTCTCCAAGTCTCTTTTTGGACTGAGGATAGTCTTGGCATTCCCAATGGAAATGCTCTCAAAGTATGCAAGGTTTCACCAAAAGAAAAATCCTGTGGAGGGGAGGCAGAGGGAATGGATTCCTCTGCATCTGAATTTGCATAGGTGGATAAGGGCATGTCTTCATAATCAGAATGTCAGAGTCATCGGACTCCTGGTCTGTAGAACCTGAAAGGGACTGGGTTCTTTGTCTCTTTGCAGGGGAAGGCTGACTTCCCCTAATCAGTGTAATAAAGTCTTCAGCCATTCTAAGCATTTGTTTATGTGGCATGGGGGCTTGAGCATGCGCTTTGGTCATCGGTTTTCTAGGCGTAGTGCGTACTCTGGGCCTAAGAAACTCGGTAGTTTTGGTTAGAAATGAAGGTTTAATTCGAATATCATTAGAGCAAAGAACTGCCTCTGAAGCCAGTGCCTGCATAACGGCTCCGGACCCATCCAAGGTAGAGACATCCACAGGTTCCATAGTCGAAGAAGCATCTTGCGGCATACCGGACTCCGAATGGGTTTCAGCAGAGGCCTGCGAATCCATTGAAGCAGGCATCAGGGGCTGCAAAGGCACCTCACTGAGTACCGGCGGACTGGCGACTAGCTTAACGGAAGCGTCGGCAGTTTTTGACCTATGCGGTCGGTCTGTTTTTATCCTTACGGTTTTTCGAAAATCGGATGGCTTACCAAAGCCAGATCAGAATACGGAGATAGAGAGCGAAAGAATTTAGTGACAAAAAGAGCCCCATGATGAATGGTTAGGGTGTTAAACAAGGCACAAAACCAACAGAGAGGGAAGTCGTGGTCTGGGCCTAAACAGGTGACACAGTAAGAGTGAAAATCTCTGTGAGGTGTTTGCTTTCCACAGGAAAGACAACTGTTAACTTTTTCTGACATCGGTTAGAGCAAGAAAAAAGGATCCCCAACGGGGTACTTAGCTTTAGAAGACTTCAGGAATATTCACCGAAAACGAAAAACTTCAGGTAGCGGCAGACCAGCACTTGCAAACTGCTTCTGCTTTGGGCTCCTCCTCAGCAAGAAAGACTGATGTAATGGTGTCGGCTGCCTGTTTATATACCTCTGACACCTAACATCAGTCCAGGAGCGACAGCATCCGATGCAGAAATACTAAGTCTCTGGTATTCGGGCTGACTGAGGGCTACCTGCAAGGCAGATAACCCAAGTGTGATGACTGCAACAGTGAAACACGTAGAACATCTATACCTACTTGCACTGAAGGTGACGCACTATGATTCTGGGAGCTGTTACGTCTCAAAAAATGTATATTAACAGATTATTATCATTCATACCCTAGCACTCATACATCGTTTTACATTTTATGAAATGGCAATGAGGAAACAATGCATGGATTAGCTTACCATGCCTTTAGTGTGCTACAGTGCATCTAATTCTCCTAGAGGGTATGGTTACACATAAACGAAAAACATTAACTTATCTCAGAGGAAACTCTCTTACAGTAAGCTATACTTACAGGATTGAGGCTGCTGAACCACAAAGGACTTTTGAGCTAGTAACCGAACATAAGCTACTGATCGTCAGTGTCTTACTGCAATCATGGTTAGCCCTATATGGATGACACTTTCCTGTCCCAGTGTTTTCTCAGCTCTCCTGCCTGCACTGAGTAGCAATAGATAACTAATGGGGTGCTAAGCAAGAGTCACAGGGAATAGGAAAATGGTCATAGAGCACAAAAGTGCAGAGGCATGGCATCTACCAGTGCTATTAGTGATCCAAGTTTGGGAACTGGTTCAGATTACTGGTAGGATCAACGGGGGTACTAGGATGAATTGGCCAACTCTTCTTCCTGAGGGGAAGGGTTCATGGGGAACATGTCGCCTAAGCAAATTCTGGTGGAGACTAGCAGCTGTACAGGTGGCCTAGTTCTCTGAGAAGAGAAGCACAAGGTTGGGACGTGACTGCATGCACCACTCCTTTAATCCGAGGACTTCGACCAGTCACAGCATACATGAAAGTTCCACTTGCAAAGTTCTTCAACTCCTCATGGGATCCTTCAATCCCAAGGCACATAAAAAGGCTGACTTGCACATGAGTCAGAGGATCCAGCCGATGAAGGGTTAAGTCGGTGGAGGTCTGGTAAGGACCAATTCGTGATTCAAGGATGTGTGGGTATGGTAACTGGGGGGAGCAACCACAGGGCTGCGCAGGGTCAGATGGGGACAGGACTAATAAAAGGGTAGGTATACGCATAACCTTAAAGACAAAGAACATACAAACAGAAGAAAAAAATTTAGGAGCTAGGATAATCACTCTGGCTTTATGAAGTCTGGCTTTTTGAGTGAACACAGTAATGAAAAGAAATGACAGAAATGAAGGAAAGCACAAAAGAACACCTCCTAGAGGTGTTATCGCAGAAAAGAAATTGGGACATTTTCTATTTGTCATGGAGACGAATTGATTATTTTCTAGACTTCTCCAAAGGATTTCCTCTGCTATCATGGGACTGTGAGACAATTCATAAAGAAAAAGATAAGCCCACTGTAAACCATTGCCACAAAGGTAGAAATGAATGTGTTCCTCCCTGCTTTTCAATGCACTATACTACTGCCATGTTGCTAAATTGTAAACATATAGCATGACCCTGTGAGGTAATGCATGATAAAATACCATCACTACAAGATACACATCTCTCATTTCTAATACAATGAATGATATATGCCTCCTGAGGTGGCCACATGCCCTCAGCCATCTGCTCACTGCAGTGCCCTCCACCTTGGGGTATATATATTCATGGCCACCACAGTTGGGTTGCTGGGAGTTGGAAGTGGTTGTCTGACTGAAGTCTGGTCAAATTCAGATACCACTCTGATTACAAGACCTGGAAATTTTGATGAGATGAAAGAGCGGGTCAATCTGCTGTGACCACGTAACTCAAACTGCCCCCTTTAAAACCTTCCTATACAAACTGTTGTGCGAGATCATAAAAACTGAAGAGGCCATAACGCCTACAGCTTTCAGACAAGCCTCAGCTGGTACAGACAACTGTGTACCATAACATGGTGTGAAGTGCTCCTGACCGAGGAAGAAAGACCCAAAGAGTAGTGCTCTCTGTACAACCAATGAATACAATGGATTGAATCTAATGGAGGTGGAACTTTGCCAGGTTCACCATAATTCCTAGGAAGATGAATAAAGTACAGTTGTGTCCTACCATAAATGTAGATGTTCGAGTGTATTCACTCTTGCAGTCATTACACTAGGGTTATCCTGCTGGCAGGCTACCCGCAGTCGGCCTGAATTCCAAAGTCCTGGTCCGGCGTCGGTTGCTGTCGCCTCTTCCCTGACGTCAGTGCACCAAGGGTATAAAAAATGCAGCCTACGCCATTTTCTTCAGTTTTTCTTGCCCCAGATGTCAGGTGCCCCCAAAAGGGTAGGCTAAAAATTCTGCTCATAAAAAAGCATGCACTAACATAAACATTACCTTCATCTACAAGCAAATACACCACATAGGTTGTATAGAATAGAGAAGTACAGATATGTCCCAGCAATGAAAGGGGGATGGAGGGAGGCACGGTCAGCCTTAGGCATACGCGAACTAGGCGACCGCCTAGGGCACCATAAAGGCCGGCCTTGTAAAGGGCATAATTTTTTACTTTATTTTTTTTTTAATTGAATTAATTTTTCCATTATTTCTTTCTTCTCGGCGCCTGCTTGAGGGCACCAGAATCACAGAGCAAAGGGGGTTGGTGAGCGCCCTCCCACTAGTACAGCACAGGGACATCGGGAGGCATACTGACTGTACGCATTTCAGTACAGTTTATCTGGAGTGGAGGGTAGAATTTGGCTGGCTGTAGGACACATGATTAGCTACGAACCAATGGCTGCTACTGATTGGTCCCGCTTTACTTGCGAGAGAGAGCGTGAGAACGAGAGAGTAAACAGCCAACATTAATAGGGAGTACATGGAAATGGTCAGTCTAATCTTAAGTTACTTCCAACCTCCATTGACTGACCTGGCTCATCTTGTGTTGCTGTGCGGAGATTTCTACCTGAACCTGAAATTCCTGAATCATGTATGGAGTGTAAGTAAGTTTAAAAAAAAAAAATGCTACCGGACCGGTTGATTATTTCAATAATGTCAGTATAATAATGAAGAAAGTGAACTAGTATCAGTTTCACTGATTTTCGCAACGTAATCACAAGAGCATTGTTTTTTTTTAGGGGGGGGGGGGGTTCAAGTGCTTGTGTACCACTCACGAGCCACATGCTAGTGGCTTTTATTCATCTTTTCCTTTCCTCAAACAGCTTTCTTTTTTTTTTTTTTTAAATCACATTTAAGTGCGCTGCGCCTACTATGGATGTAATCTTATGAGTGTGACTTGTGGTTGCAGACGAGCAAGACACGCACAACTCTCTCAACTGCCCGGTATCCGGTAAAGTACTGTTTCTCAATCCACTGTAGAAATTAATGCCTGTGGAGCAAGGGCGCCGAAACCATTGAACGAGGGGGAGGGAGCATGCAAAAAAGTAATAAGCCCCATCCAGGTGTTCTTTCTTTTTTTTTTTCTTTTTAAATTACTATTTGCTGCCTGGAAAGACAAGGACTGTCAGTAAAGAAAAGTGAATAATCTTTATTATGACAGAAAGATGAAGACCGGCAACAGACAAAACGTATTCAGAAATCTTCTAAGTGTAGAGGGGTAGAGATACTGAATGCATGTGGCGGGAAGAGGTATGACACAGATAGTTTGAAGTTTATTTCTTGTCTGAAGATTGCATTTGTATTGGTGGGTTGTCTAATTACATTAAATACAGCGGCAACTAGCTAATATATCAGCACTACTGTTTGAGCTTATCAATAAATTGCCGATTTGACACTTCCGGTTCTGTCACGATCGTGCCTATTGCAGCGGAATCAAAAGCTGGTTATCTTTTTTATTTTTTTCTAAAAAAAACTGGTAATCTTGATTAGTTATTAATGCTGGGCTCTAAAGTTTTTTATATGCTGCAAGTGCTTCTTTTGTTCTGCAAGGTGCTTTTGCGGTGATTTTCTTACAGGTTGTAGTCAGAGATTGCATATTTTTGTTTTCTCTCTCTCTCTCTCTCTCGGTCTCGGTCTCTGTCTGTCTGTCTCTCTCAATGTCTGTCTCGGTCTCTGTCTGTCTCTCTCAATGTCTGTCTCGGTCTCTGTCTGTCTGTCTCTCTCAATGTCTGTCTCTGTCTGTCTCTCGTCTGTCTCTCTCCCCAGAAGGGCAGTTTAGAACTGACAATTTTTTTTTTTTTTTACTTCCAATTAACACCCATAGCCCTAACAGCATCCAAACACTTTACAGGCTTCCTTAAACAGTTGACTTGCCAATTAATGTTAGGCAGCAAAAGAAACAGAAGGGTATACAAAAAATATACTACTATTGTTAAATCTTGAATAGTCTACAGTAGAAATGTCAATTTTGTCACTTGTTCACAGTTTGCAATTACATTCCTATTTTAAAAATTGGTCTGGGAGAGTTACAATTTATTAAGGCCATGGTATGAAACCCAGTTGTGGAAGGTAGAAAAATGTATTGTCAATGTTCACTTACAGTACAATATACTGGATATTTTGCTATTTGCTTGTCAATAATTATGAATATATGCAATATTCGTACCTGTAATCAGTATTTCCAAAAGCAAGTAACTTACAATTCATCGCATGGCATCAAGTGAGACAGTGAGTAAATAGCGCTGATGGAATCTGTCATTTATATTTGCACTGTAAATTGTGGATCTTTAGAGATATTTTATTTAGTATTACTTATATGGTTAATTAAGCATATTTTTCATATTTTTGTAAATATCCCGATAAACAAGCAGTCAGAGAAAAGTGATAAGTTCATGTCTGGCCAAGACGTGTATTATGATAAGTATTTAGAGTGTGCAGTTTTAGGGCGGCCGGGGTGGTGCAGCGGTTAGCGTTGCCACCTCACAGCAAGAGGTTCTCTGGTTCGATTCTTGGCTGGGGTGCCTTCTGTGCGGAGTCTGCATGTCCTCCCTGTGGTCACGTGGGTTTCCTCCGGGTGTTCCGGTTTCCTCCCACATCCCAAAGACATGCAGTAGGTGGATTGGACACTCTAAATTGGCCCTAGGTATGAGTGTGTGCATGTGTGTGCCTTCTGTGGAAGGTTGGGCGCCGGGCTGGCAACTCGACACCGTAAAACTCCACTGCCAATCATGAGCGGACAGATGATCTGCTGTGGTGACCCCTAACTGGGAAAAGCCGAAAGAAGAAGATTTAGAGTGTGCAGTTTTCAAGAAATGACACTTGGTGAAACTGTAAAGACAAATATCATTCTGAGGTTACAAGCTTTAAAATATGTATATTTGCTTGCATTATATTTTTAACTTTATTTTTTTTTTTTTTTCAGAAAATGGTGTTGAATGAATGTAGGCTGTAAGATGTATGACATTCCAGAAGTGAGCGGTCCTGATGAGTTAAGAAGGAAGAGAAAAGCAGATTAGATTGCCTAGGCATCCAGGAGCACATGTGAACAACTTTGTTTGGGTAGTGCAGATTGTTAACTTGTTATTAAGTAGGCAGAGTAAATATTTAACAGTGTGTGTGTGTGTGTATGCCCCACTTAGGTATACCTGGTGGTTAGTGTTACTCAGGCTCAAACTCTGTACCTTGGGTACAAGAAACATGAGCCTGAATTCTCTATCCATACCACTTAGGATTCAAAGAGTTGAGTAAGGATTTTACAAGGAGCTGAGAGCTTCAGGGGAAGAGAAGTTTAGTTCTGCTTATGCCAAATCCATTTGCATTGTTAGTAGCACAACTATGGAGGGTTTTTGACTGTTATTCTTGGGAAAGCAATTTCCATAGACTGCCTTTTGGTAGAGGTGATGGACAGCTATTGGCATATGTAAAAGGTGAACATACATGTCCAAACTCAAACTGTTGTGCTTAGCCATTAGTAAACCTCTTTGCTGTCCCTTATTCTGTCTGACAGAACAGATTGCTGTCAGACTCATGTATTGTAAACTACATTTACGCTATATATTTGATTAAGGTCAGTAAGTGCCCAGTGTCTGTTGTACATGTTGGTCAGTGATGTGCTGGTGTACTGTGGCTGGTGTGTAAAGCATGCCCCCTTTGTTACACTAAGACAAAGCATTCACTGATTTTCATGCATTTAAAAAATTGAAAGAAATGACTGGTGTGGCTTTTGTGGGAGTGACCTACATATGGGCGTGGCACAAGTAGGGGCATTACTTGAGAATGGTGTGGGTGGGGGAGGGGCGCCACAGCACTACTTCGCCTAGGGCGCCATTTCAGCTAAGGCCGGCCCTGGAGGGAGGGTAACCTGGACTGCAATAGTGAATACACTCGAACATCTACATTTATGGAAGGTACACAACTGTACTATGTTCATCGTGTTTCACTGTTGCAGTCATTACACTTTGGTTGAATCCCAAAGCTGAGGTTGGGTGGCTGGGCCTAGATAGAATTAGGAGTGGCTATGAGGCCCTGCAGAACTGCAGTGGCGAAGCCTGCTCTGGATTTAGAGTAAAGAGGTAAGTGGTAGTGCTTTGTAAAAGTGTGCACTGAAGTCCAAGTTGCAGCCTTCAATATGTCCTTGGTTGGTACTCCTCTGAGGAAGGCTGCTGAAGTGGCTGCTGCTCTGGTTGAGTGTGACCTAATGCCCTTAGGCACTGATTTGCCATGTTGTGAATAGGAGAAACGAATGCAATGGCCTATCCATTTTGAAATAGTCTGCTTTGAAATAGCTTTTCCTTGCAATCCTGCAGCATATGCCACTAAGAGTTGCTCAGTCTTTCTGAAGGTTTTCATTTTGTCCAAGTAGAAGCATAGCTGTCTGTGTATGTCCAAAGAGTGCAGAAGTCTATCCCCCTTATTCTGTGGGTTTGGATAAAAGGTAGGAAAATGAATGGTTTGGTTAAGAGCCACACTGGACACTACCTTAGGTATAAATGTTGGGTTTGTCCTTAGAGAAACCCTGTCTGGATGGAAAATAATAAAAGGTTCCACAGCCATTAGTGCCTGTAACTCTGAGACTCTTCTTGCTGAGGTTATTGCTAGGAGCAGAGCTGATTTCCATGATAAGTACTTTATCTCAGCTGTATTGGCTGGCTGAAAAGGAGGCAGTGTGAGCTTTTCCAAGACAAAATTGAGGTCCCATGCAGGTGATGGAGCTCTCCTTGGAGGTCTTATGTTTTTGGCCCCTCTGAGGTACTGCCTTAACAGTGGATGTGAAAAAATAGGTGGATCCGTATTGTAATGATCTGAAATGGCAGAGGCATGGATTTTAGTTGATGAGAAGGATAGGCCTTTGACCAGCATCTCAGTTAGGTATTGTAGAATCTGAGAAATATTTGGTACAAGCGCGCTCCTTCCTTGTGCCTGGTTCCAAGCACAGAATCTCTTCCATCTTTCTGTATAAGATTTTCTGGTGCTGGGCCTCCTGGCCTCCAAAATAACATCCATAACTGCTTTAGAGAGAGGTGCGTTCTGAATGGTTAAATTATCAGCCATGCAGCCAGATTTAGGGTTCTGAGTTGGCTGTGCAGGATCTGATTGTTTTGTTGGGTCAGCAAATGAGGAATTTGAGGTAATGTCCAGGCTGGGCCTTGAGACAAGCTCTTTAAGATTGGGTACCAGTGCTGGCATGGCCAGTCTGGGGCAATCAATATAATTTTTGGCTTCTCTTGTCTGACCTTTAGGAGTACCTTGGGGAGGTGAGGCAGTGGAGGAAAGGCATATACTGTAAGGGTTTTCCAGCTGAATGATAGGGCATCCACTTTCCATGCTTGTTTGTGATAAGTCCTTGTGCAGAATCTCTGTAATTGGCAGTTGTGTTGGGGAGGCAAATAGATCTATGTCTGGGCATCCCCATTTCCTTGTTATCATGCTGAAGATTTGTGGATCTAGTTTCCACTCGTGAGGATCCTTGAGATTTCTGCTTAGTTCATCTGCCAGAGTGTTTGTCTTTCCTGGCAGGAATTGTGCTTGCAGGTGTACTTGATAAATCAATGCTGTGTTCCACAAAGTCATGGCTTGTCTGCAGAGTGGGTAGGAATGTGTGCCCCCCTGCTTGTTTATGTACCACATGACTGTAGTACTGTCCGTCTTTATCAGCAGTTGTCCTGGATGAAGTAGATCCTTGAAGGCTGTCAGGGCATTCTGCACAGCTAGCATCTCTTTTTGATTTATATGAAGATGCATTTGGTTTGCAGACCATGCTCCCTGAACACATTTTCCTGCCCCCCCAGGCATAATCTGATGCATCTGTCGTTAGTGTCTGCCTGGCTGTGGGTAGAGTGAATGGCTGTCCCTTGTTGTGGTGACAGGCCTGTGCCCACCATTGAAACTCCTGTTGCAGGCAGGGAATGAGGGTAATTAATGTTTCCAGGCTGTGGCAATGTTGAGTCCAAACACTTTTTAGATACCATTGTAGTTTCCTCATATGCAGTCTTGCATATGGAATCAGTAGAATGCAGGAAGCCATGAAGCCCAAAGCCTGCAGAATTTTTCTTCCAGATAACTGGGTCTTTGTTGCCAACATTTTGAAGTAAGAAGTCAGTTGCCTTTGTTTGTCTGGCGTGAGATAAGCCATCTGGGCAGTTGTATTTAAGCTTGCACCCAGGAATATTATCTCTTGTGAGGGTACTAGTTTTGATTTCTTTTTGTTTACTGTGTACCCTAGGCACACAAGTAATCTTTTTACAAATGCCAGATGCTTCAGTGGAATGTCTTTGGTCTCTGCTTGAATAAGGCAGTCGTCCAAGTAGGGATATATTTGTATTCCTCTTTGTCTGCAAAATGCAATTACTGGTGTCAGGCATTTTGTGAAGACCCTGGGCGCAGTACATAAGCCAAATGGCAGTGCAGAGAATTGGTAGTGTATTGAGCCAGCTATGAATCTGAGGTATCTTCTGCAAGATTGTCTGATTGGGACATGCAGGTATGCCTCTTTGAGGTCCAAAGTTACAAGCCAAGCCTTCTTTCCCAGCATGGGCAGAAGCTGTTGCAGAGTTAACATTTTGAATTTTGGTACGTCCAGATACGTATTTAGAATAGACAGGTCCAGAATTGGTCTCCATGCTTTGTCCTTTCTTGGTACTAAGAAAAGTCTTGAGTAAAATCCTTGTCCCTGCTCCTGTTGTGGCACAGGCTGAATGGCCTTCATGTCCATGAGAGATGTTACTTGTTTCTGTGCCTTTGCCCAATGACTGTGTGGCAGGTCTGACATACCTTTTGCCTTTGGAAGGGTGTGAAAGTGGAACCTGTAGCCCTGAAAGACTATGTTTGGGACCCATTTGTCCTGTGTGATTGTGTGCCAATTTTGTGAAAAAAAATGCTAGCTTTCCCCCTAAGGGTGCTGCCAAAAGAGAATTGCTTGGCAATGGCAGAGGGAAGTCATTGGGACTGTTTCCTACATGGCTGTGATTTGTCTTCTCCGCTTTTGGAGGTAGAAGCACCCCATTATTTGGGCCTGTATGAGCCCTGGGGCTGTTGCCTCTAGGGCATCTGTATCTACCTCTTTGTGGCCTGTCTGACGCGGGAAAGGATCAATTCTTAGAAGGCCAGTTCCTGCTAAATCTGGGTGGCTGTACCTGTAAGAAATCCTTCACTGTCTGCATAGATTTAGTTTTATCCTCCATTTTCTTCAACACCTCTTCTGCCTTAACACCAAACAAAGTATCATGCTGTAATGGAGCATCCAATAGTTTTGCTTTAACATGATCAGGCAGAGTCTGTTCCTTTAACCAAGCATGCCTTCTAATAACAGAACCTGTTACAGCGGCCCTGCAAGAGGCCTCTAGTGAATCATAACCACAGTGCAAAGTATGCTTTCCCACTTGTTCAGCTGCATGCAATAAATCCTGCAAATCTTTATTCTCAGAACATTCCAAATTTGTCAACATTTTCTGTTTTAACAAAGACATTAAGTATTGCTGATATTTGAGCATATGGAACTGACAATTTAAAGCCCTTACAGCCAAGGTAGCAGAAGTGTAGACTTTTCCCCCCATCTGTCTAGTGCCCTAGAATCTCTATCTGAAGGGACAGGGTTTTTAACAGTAGCAGCCTTGACCCCTTTGGGACCCTGAGAAATAGTTTCTGGGTCAGCAGCAGGGTTTTTATATAGAAACTTATGAGAATCTGGAACCCTGTAGTATCTGTCCGGCTTAACAGGTGCAGGAGGTAAAGAGTCAGGAGACAGGCCGGACTCTGAAAATACATCATCTACAATTTCTAGAACAGGTGGAATTGCAAGAGGTCAGTGCTGAGGTAGTAGAAGAAAGTCTCTAAGCCTTTTCTTAGAATCTGAATAATCTTGGCTCTCCCAGTGGAAATGCTCCCTCATGGTATGCAGGGTTTCCCCAAATGAGTAATCCTCAGGAGGAGAAGCTGAAGGAATAGATTCTTCAGCATCAGAATCCTCATAAGGAGGAATAGAATATCCCTGATCTGAAGAGGAATCAGAGGAAATGGAAACCTGATCAGAGGAATTATATTCAGTATCCTGCCTAGGCCTCTTATCAGGAGGGGGATGGGAACCCCGATCAAAGTAATTAGGTCTTCGGCCATTTTGAGCATCTGTTTCTTAGGCATAGAAGTCTGTCCTGGAGAATGCTGTACTTGTTTCCTTGTCTTTAAAACTGTTTTAGACTTTGTCTTGGATGCTGAAGTAGGCTTGATATAAAGTTGTGTAGGTCTGAAAACACCCACAGAAGCAGATGCCTGCTCAGCGGCTCCAGACCCATCTGAGGGATTAGTTTCCGAAGGGCCAATACCTTGAGTATCCAGAGGCCTAGTTGTCTCCACGTGGGAGTCAGAGGCGGCCTGTGGCTCTGAGGTAGCGGGAGTCAGGGGCTGCGAAAGCCCCTCACTGAGCACCGGCGAACCGGCGACTGGCCTAGAAGAGGCTTCGTCGTCAGTTTTGGACCTCGGATGCCTGTCCTTTTCTCCTTGCGGATTTTATGAATTCTGGTCGTCGGTTGCTCCAATGGCATTATATAGTTAAACCTTCAGCCAACGTAATGAAATGCAAAATCGTACTGACGCTTAATAGTGTGTTGGTTAAATCTAGCACAAAACCTACAACTAGCAACGTCGTGGTCAGGGCCTAGGCAAGGAATACAGTAAGAGTGAAAATCCTTATGAGGTATTTGCTTCCCACAAGAAATACAGTTATTAACTTTTTCTGACATCGGTCTGGAGCAAGAAAAATGTTTCCCCAACAGGGTACTTAACTTTATAGAAGACTTCAGATCTGATATTCAAATTCGATAATCTCAGGAGTCGACCGACCGGCACTTGCGAACTGCTTTTGCTTTGGGCACTGTGCGGCAAGAAAGACTGAAGAAAATGGTGTTGGCTGCATCTTTTATACCCCTGGTGCACTGACGTCAGGGAAGAGGAGACAGCAACTGACGCCGGACCAGGACTTTGGAATTCAGGCTGATTGCGGGTAGCCTGCCAGCAGGATAACCCTAGTGTAATGACTGCAACAGTGAAACACGATGAATATCTGTACAGAGTACAGACTTTTGCATTGTTTACTGGATTTACTTAATTTTTATTTATTTATTTGTTAACCAGGTAAATTAACTGGTTCCAGGATCCTTTTCAGTCATGGACAAGCTAAAAGATGAAGATATTAACAAATGTAAGAATGAGAACAAGATACAACAGAAATAAAAAAATCAGATTTAATATTTAACAGAACCCAAATTTAAGTCTTGAGAGATAACAGTTGTACACTAAGACAATTTCAGTGTACAAAACAAAGGTAAACACTGAACGAAGCATTACATGTGTATTTACACTGTATATGCATGACTGTTTATAACATCAATGTTTGATCCACAAAAGATCAGGATAACAGCATGATGAAGCAACGCTTAATACCAAGTAGCACTATTACGGTAATGCCCATAAGCAGTGGAAGTAGCTGTGTTTTAATATCTTCGGAAGTATGGTGACATAAGGAGAACTTACAGTTGGAAGAGAGAGATTGTATTCCAGTCTCATGAGAACAGAGACTTTCCTTGCTTCAGTTGACAGAAGATGTACAACTTTATGATAATATTACCTGACTTTATCTGTACGTTGTACTCTAAATTGTGTAAATCACTGACATGGATCTAAGAAAAATCCTGTGTATTTCTGTGATTGCATGATAGGGTGTAATTTAGTGTGGTCTTTAATAGGGAATTTATGTACTGTATTGAGCCTAAATAGCGTCAAAAGTCATTATTGTGACCTTTGAAGTGTTTCTCACCACTCACTAGCCAATTCTAAAGGCTTTAATTTGCAGAGTTTTCACAGGTCTTTAGAGGACTTGTGTGCATACAACAGAAATTTAATATACGGCAGGCTCCATGGCAGATCATTTACAAATAAACATGAAACAAGAACAATACCTTATGGCACACCTCAACAGAATGAGCTAGTACCTGACTTAATACTAAAGGATTTAATCTGGAAAGGTCTGTGATGCAGACATTCCGAGAACCATTTTCATGCTGGATAAAAGAAACTAGTCAGAAGGCTTTTTGAGCAGAAGAGATGTTTTAGATTGATAAATACTGCACTCAGGATTAAGCCTCCATGTCTGACAGTACTTGATCACTTAAGGAATAAATGGCTGCGATGATACTGAACTATCACCAGATGGGCACAGCCTACAATATTCTCAAATATCCTGAAAAAAAACCCTTCATTATCCAACCTACTTAATGTCTATACTGCAAACCGGCACCTAAGATCCAGTGAAAAATCTGTCCTCTCCATCACCAAGGCTAACAATAATGCAGGGAAAGCGCTCTACTCCCACACCGTTGCCAGAAATTGGAACTCTCTTCCCCTATCTGTGTCCACTGCCCTCTCCACATCCATATTCAAAAACTCCCTCAAATCGCACCTTCTCAGTACCTGGTTATGCTCTTGTATCACATAACATTACCCATACTACTATTAACTCCCCAAACTCCTCTCTGATCACATGCTGGATCTCTGATCCCCTGTAGGCTTGGTCATCTGAAAGGGTACTTTTAACTATAGAATCTTACTTGATGAATTTTCTTCTCTTACCAATGCATAACTGACATTGTCTTTTTACCCATGTTCTATATCTTCTTTTACCTGGAGTGTTTTATTAATTTCTTGCTATATTACTCTGCTCAGCATATATGATAAAACCTGTTTGTGTATTATGCTGGATGTACCGTAACTGACATTGTCTTTTACCTATGTTCTATATCTTCTTTTACCTGGAGTGTTTTTATTAATTTCTTGTTATATTACTATGCTCAGCATACATGATGTAAACTGTTTTGTGTATTATGCTGGATGCTTTTCTCCCCGGGCCAACGCTGAAAATGAACCTGGTCCAGTCTGAATCTCCCGGTTAACAAATGTAAAATAAAATAAAAATAAATAATAAATAAATAAATAAATAAACTTAAGATAAAAACCAAGTTATTTGTGTGTAAGGATAGTGTACTTATTAATGCAATCATTGGTTGTACACATTTTTTTCAATAATTTTAGCAAAATGACAGATTATGATTTGTCTTTCGGCTTTTCCTGGTTAGGGGTCGCCACAGCGGAACTCTGGTCTGCTAATGATTGGCAGTAGATTTTTACGTGCTGGCTTGCCGGGCCTAACGCACAACCTTCAATGAAGGAATGCCCATTCACGCATGTCGCCACACAGAAGACGCTCTAACTGAGAATCGAACGGGCAACGTCTATTATGATACTAGTCTGAAAAGAATGGAGATGAGACTTTTGGGAAAGGTTAGTAAATTTCAAGTGGAGAGGTATAAGACCAGTGTTTAGGGTAAGGTTAAATATAAGTAATGGGTCTACTCAGTACAGGACTACCAATGTTTGCGAACCTATGGTGACCTGTATTAAGGCCTGGTCACAGTTTGTACCCATTAGTTTATGATGCTAATTGTACAGTTTCACAGCTGATGTTTTTAAAGTAGTATGGGGATTACTGTATCTTTTTTTTTTTTGCACTGGGGTACTTATTAATTGCTGCAGTTCCTAGGTAGATGAGTATTACTGGCATGAATTTATAGACATTTTTCACTGGTCATCCTGTTTTTCCTGACTGCTTGCTATACAAGGCACTCAGCTGTAGTCCATTCCGTCTTTCCAGTAAGACTGTAAAGAACTGAACCCGTGTGCAAACACTAAGAATCTAGAAGTGTTTCTGGACTTCACAAAGACTCAGGAAGCTTCATTTTTTTGTATTTTATTACTGCAATTAATGCTGTTTTGCTGTTCTGATGATTTTTTTTCTGAGGTTCACTGATTTTTTCTTTCTTCAGTTTTTATTTGATATTCGTCCGTTCTGGCCTAGTGTAGGTGCCATCTTGGAGTGAGTATTATTCTAGTGGGCATGAATTAATTGCTGCTGCTCCTAGGGAGGTAAACACTACTAGTTCAAATTTATTACTGTTTTTCATTGGTTCTCTTGTTTTTCTTGCTTGATATATATTGTGCTCATATGTGTTGAAAGTACTACCACTGTAGGTGTAGTCGAATAGTGGGTGGCTCAGGCAACTCCAATTTTTCTGTATAGTCAGTATTACTTTTACATCTGAGTTCTGCTGAGCAGGTGCCATTGTACAAGTGTACGCTGGGCTTACAAAAACTGAAGTGTGCACAACCCATATGTGCTACAGAAAACAGCACATTTGTGAGCCGGTTGTCATCATCACCTCAGCATTCCTTTCCCCCTCAAACAATCTTACTATTAAAAAAAAAAAAAAACCCTCTGTAGTTTTCCCTAAACAGCCAAAACTGTACAAAAACCTCTTATGTTCTGCTTAGTAAAAGGGTCCTTTTCACAAATTAGCACTGGGCATCATGATATGGCAGAAGATTAGTCTCCCCCCATTTGTCAGCCATCTAGCACTTGGCATGCTAAGACAGTGTAAAAGTACAGTTTTGTACCTACCATAAATGTAGATGTTCGAGGATCCACATTGCTGCAGTCCTAACTATTGGGGTAGTCCGCTGTCCAGTCGGCCCGAATACCAAAGTATAAGGCTGGCGTCGGTCAGGCGCACTAGACTGACGTCAGTACGTCAGGGTACTAATGCGCATGACCGACGCCATATCCTCAGTCTTTTCTTGCCCCAGATGTCAGAAGACCCTAAAAAGACAAGGCCCAATATACCTGCACCAAAAATATGTACAATATATACAAAAATATCAGCATATAACCTCACCTACACAACCACCCCTAAACACAGAGGGAAGGAGGGAGGTAAATTGGACTGCAGCAATGTGGATCCTCGAACATCTACATTTATGGTAGGTACAAAACTGTACTATGTTCTTCGTTCCACATTGCTGCAGTCCTAACTATTGGGTAGAATCCCAAAGCAGAGGTAAGGGAGGCTGGCAAATCATAAAAAGCAGGAGCTGACAACATGCCTTGCAAAATAGCTGTGGCAAAACCAGCCCTAGACTTAGAGTAGAGAGGAAGGTGATAATGCTTAGAAAGTATGCACTGAACTCCAAGTAGCTGCCTCCAAAATATCCTTAGTTGCCACCTTAGAAATGCTGTTGAAGTGGCAGTAGCCCTAGTGGAATGAGGCCTAATCCCAGCTGGAATCTCCTTGCCATGATGGGAATAACAAAATGCAATGCAAAACCCAATCCACCTAGAAATAGTTTGTTTTGACACAGGCTTGCCCTGAACTCAAAGCAAAAGAAACAAACAACTGCTGAGACTGCCTAAAATCCTTAGTCCTGCTCAAATAATAGCAATTGCCTGTGCACATCTAAAGTGTGCAAAATCTTTTCCCCTTTATTTTGGGGGTCTGCATAAAAGTAGGCAAATGAATAGTTTGGTTTAAAGCCACACTAGAAACCACCTTAGGCATAAAAGAAGGATTAGTGCGTAATGATACCCTATCCTTATGGAAAATCAAAAGGGCTCTACTGCCATAAGGGCCTGCAACTCAGACACCCTTCTTGCAGAAGTAATAGCCAACAGAAAAGCAGTCTTCCATGACAAGTATTTCAATTCAGCAGTAGCTGCAGGCTCAAGGTTGTAGAGTAAGTTTTCCAACACAAAATTGAGATCCCAAGCAGGAGTAGGAGCTCTGGGGTCTTATATTCTTTGCCCCTCTAAGAAACTGCTTGAACAAAGGATAAACAATGGTGGGTCACAATCATAGTGAGCTGAAATTGCTGCAGCATGAATCTTAATGGAAGAGAAGGACAAACCTTTGTCCAATAACTCAGTAAGATATTGAAGAGCCACACCCAAATTAGGCTCGAAATCTCCAAATTCTTTGCTGTACTCCAAAATAAAATCTCTTCCATTTTTCTCGTACACTTTCCTTGTACTAGGTCTTCTAGCTTCCATAATCACATTTAAAACTTGTTGAGGAAGTTGAGACCTGCTGTGTTTCAACACAGAATATGCCAGGCTGTTAGATTAAGAGAGTGGAGCTTGACATTGAGCAGATGACCGTCCTTCTGAGATAACAGATGTGGAATCAAAGGTAAAGGCCATGGAGGCTTCCTTACCAGACTCCTTAGTAGTGGGTACCAGTGTTGCCGAGGCCAATCTGGAGCTATTAAAATCATCCTTGGCTTGTCTTGT
Organism: Protopterus annectens; assembly: GCF_019279795.1. NCBI lineage: Eukaryota > Metazoa > Chordata > Ceratodontiformes > Protopteridae > Protopterus > Protopterus annectens. Next base: position 256,925,248 of record NC_056737.1, read on the forward strand.
CTGACCTTTAAGAGCACCTTTGGAAGAAGAGGCAGAGGTGGAAAGGCATACACATGAAGATTTTTCCAACTGAAAGAAAGAGCATCCACTTTCCAAGCTGTGTGATGAAACCCCTTTGTGCAAAACTGTGGCAGCTGGTGGTTTAGTGCAGAAGCGAACAGATCTATGTCTGGAGTTCCCCAGGACACTGTCAATTTCTGAAATACATGAAGATCCAGTTTCCACTCGTGGGGATCCATGATTTGTCTGCTTAACACATCTGCTAAGGAGTTCTGTGCTCGGCAGAAACCTTGCCTGAAGAGTTAGTTGCAAGCTGGCGCAGTCTCCCATAAAATCATTGCTTGCCTGCATAGAGGATAAGAATGTGTTCCCCTTGTTTGTTGATGTACCACATGACAGTTGTGTTGTCTGTTAGAATCAACACCTGCCCTGGAAGAAGTAACTCCTTGAAAGCCATTAATGCAAACTGGACTGCTAACATCTCCTTCATGTTGATATGTAGATGCTGTAGTCTGGCAGGCCACTTGTCTTGTATCCACTTTCCATTTAGATGAGCTCCCCAAGCAATGTCCGAGGCATCTGTCGTTAAAATCTGACTCGCCTCTGGCGGGTCACAGAGAGTCCCTTGTTTAGGTGACATTCCTGAGCCCACCACAAAATTCTGTTTGAAGGCAAGGTATTATTTGAATGACAGTGTCCAAATCCTGGCAGTGCTGTGTCCATACATTTTGAGATACCATTGCAGCTTCCTCATATGCAGTTTGGCATTGGGAAGCACCAGAATACAAGATGCCATGAACCCTAATGCTTGAAGGACTGTCCTTGCAGTCAGCACGGACTGATGAGATAGTTGATGGAAGTAAAGGATAGACTCTGTTGTTTGTCCGGGGTTAAAAGGCCATCTGGGCTGCTGTATTCAGTCTCACACCCAGAAAGCACATGTCTTGAGAGGGTACTAGACTGGACTTTATTTCGTTCACAGAATACCCTAGGCATCTTAGCACTGCTATAACATATTCCAGATGCTGTAGAAGGTCTTCCTTTTCTTGAGCCAGAATCAGGCAATCGTCCAAGTAAGGATAGATTTGAATTCCTTGTAGCCTGAAGTAAGCTATCACTGGAGCCAGAACCTTTGTGAATACTCTGAGGCAGTAGATAAGCCAAAGGGCAATGCAGAGAACTGATAATGAGAATTTCCAGCTCGAAAACGCAGATACTTCCTGCAACTTAGTCTTATAGGCACATGAAGGTAAGCTTCCTTGAGATCTAAAGTTACCATCCAGTGATCCTTGCCCAGCAGAGGTAAAAGCTGTTGTAGCGTCAACATCTTGAACTTTGGAATGTCCAGATAAGTGTTGAGGATAGATAAATCCAAAATTGGTCTCCACGTGTTCCCCTTCTTTGGTACTAGGAACAGGCGAGAATAAAATCCTAGGCCCCTTTCTGATACAGGGACTGGCTGAATGGCCCCTATTTGGAGTAACAGAGAAATTTGCTTGTGAGCCTCTGTCCTTTGTGGAGGAGGAACGTCTGGCATGCCTTTGAAAGGGGGCAATGTATGGAAATAAAACCTGTAACCGTGGTGAATGATATCCAACACCCATCTGTCTTGAGTAATTAAATCCCAATTTTCTTTGAAAAGAGACAGTCTTCCTCCCAAAGGAGCTGCCAGGCGAGAATCTACCGGCAGCTGAAAAGGCAGGTCATTGGGTCTGTTTACGAAAGGACTGCCTCACCAGAAGTCTGAGCAGGTGAACTCCCTGTTCTAGGCCTAAAAGAACCTTGAGCTCTGCCCCTACCGCGTCTAGACCTACCCCTAGACTGGGAATCATAAGCAGGATATGTCCATCCCTTAGTAGGCCAATTTCTACTAAATTTGGTGGCTGCACCTGCAAAAATCTTTAACAGTTTGCATAGACTTAGCTTTGTCCTCCATTTTCTTTAAAACTGCTTCCACAGGTGAACCAAACAACACATCAGACTGTAAAGGAGCATCCAAAATCCTTGTCTTAACATGCTCAGCTAAATTCTGATCCCTCAACAAGGCATGCCTGCGAAGAACAGAACTAGTGGCAGCCACGAGGCCTGTACAGCATCAAAACCACATTGCAAAGAATGCTTACCCACTTGTTCAGACACATGAACTAAATCCAGCAACTCTTTACACTCAATACCTACCGCCAAAGCATCCACCTTAGATTTCAATTGTGAAAGGAGATAATTTTGATATTTTAGCATGTGAAACTGACAATTCAACGCCTCATGGCTAAAGTGGAAGAAGTATACACTTTCTTTCCCCATCTATCCAAAGCCCTTGCCTCTTTATCAGTGGGAACAGGGTTTTTAACAACAGAGGCCTTAACACCTTTAGGTCCCTGAGAAACAGTTTCGGGTCTGCCCTAGGACTCTTAAAAAGATACTTATGAGCTTCAGGCACCCTATAGTACCTATCAGGTTTAACAGGAGCAGGAGGCAAAGAATCAGGATTCAGGGAATCCTCTGCAAAAACATCTTCCACCACATTCAACACAGGAGGTATAGCTAAGGGCCTATGCTGGGGTAAAAAGAATTCCCTAAGCCTTTTCCTGGAATCAGAGTAATCCTGGCCTTCCCATTTAAAGTGTTCCCTCATGGAATGCAGAGTCTCTGAAAATGAGAAATCCTCAGGAGGAGAAGCTGTAGGAGTGGAATCATCCACATCAGAATCAGAATAAGGAAGATACTCTTGCAAATCTTCCGCAGAAGACTCAGAAGCCTCTGAACACTGTTCAAAACTCTCAAACTCAGGTTCCACCCTAGGCCTCTTATCAGGAGGGGGCATAGAACCTCTAATCATAGTAATCAAATCTTCTGCCATTTTAAGCATATGCTTCTTAGGCACAGAACCTGAAGTGCTAGGAGAATCCCCCACTGAAGCTAAACTTGGCCTACCTCTCAAAGAAGTTTTGGAAACAGAAGGAGAGGCTCTAACTACCTTGGGAAGAGGGAAGAACAGTTACCTGAGCAGCCTGGCCTACCTCCTGAGAAGGCACATCCTGTAACAGTAAAGTCTCTGCCTGAGACTCCAAAGAAACTCCTGGCAAAACCTCTGGCTCCACTGAGCCTTCTAAAGAACCGGCGTCTGGGACTGCGGTTCATCAAACCTAGGCTTTGCTGTTTTGTCCTGGCTTTTTTTTTAGGACGGCGGGAGGGCATCCATCGCATTTTATACCGTAACGCTTCCCAAACACTAACCTGGCACAGTCTAACCTTCTCTTAATAGTGCGTTTGTTAAATCTAGCACAAGGCGGCATCCAACAACGTCGTGCTCAGGCCCTAAACAAGGTATACACAAGGTATGGTAATCCGTATGAGGTATCTGTTTCCCACAAGAAATACAGTTATTCACTTTTTCTGACATCCGGTTAAATACTGAGGCAAGAAAAACCAAAATGTTTACTTAGCCAACTTTGATTCGGTCTGAAACTCCGACTTTAGAAAATTTCAGACGCCAACCTGCACTTCTCTAAAACTGCTTCTGCATCGGACCATGCGGCAAAAAAGACTGAGGATATGGCGTCGGTCATGCGCATTAGTACCCTGACGTACTGACGTCAGTCTAGTGCGCCCTGACCGACGTCAGCCTTATATACGCGTATTCACTGGACAGCGGACTACCCCAATAGTTAGGACTGCAGCAATGTGGAACGAAGAACATCACAGTCTCATGTTCCCTGCCAATTAACTTTTTCTTAATCCTGTAGGTGTCATCTGTGACAGGTGCAAATACTTAACAAATGTGGATCTGAAATTTGTCTTTGTGCCTCTGCCCTTTGATTGTGTGGCAGGTTTGGCATGCCTCTCATTTTTGAAAGGGTGTGAAAATGGAATCTGTAGCCTCTGTTTATAATGTCCAGGATCCATTTGTCTTTTGTGACAATATGCCAATTATTTGAAAATAATGCCAGTTTTCCACCTAAGGGTGCTGCCATTTCAGCCTTGCTTGGCATGCAAAGTGGAAAGTCATTGCGCTTGCTTTCTGAATGATTGCGAACTATCCTCACCACCTCTTTGTGTAGGAGCTTGCCATTGTCTGCCTCTAAACGATCCTTGAGATTGCCCTCTGCCCCTCGGGCGCCTGTATCTACCTCTTTGGGGTCTGTCCGTGGCTGGAAAGGAACAATTTTTGGAAGGCCAATTTCTACTGAAACGTGGAGGTTGTACCTGTAGAAAATCTTTCACTGTTTGCATTGATTTAGCCTTTTCCTCCATTTTCTTTAATACCTCCTCAGCTTTAACACCAAATAATACATCCTTTTGTAGAGGGGCATCTAGTAATTTAGCTTTGACATGATCTGGTAAGGTTTGCTCCTTGAGCCAGGCATGTCTACGTATGACTGATCCTGTAACAGCAGCTCTACATGAGGCCTCTAGAGCATCAAAACCACATTGCAAGGTATGTTTACCCACTTGTTCTGCACTATGCATCAAATCCTGCAACTCCTTCAAGTCTGGTTGTTCAGGTTGTGACATTTTACTTCTCAACTGTGATAACAGAAACTGTTGGTACTTTAGCATATGGAACTGGCAGTTTAATGCCCTCATGGTTAAGGTGGCCGAGGTGTATACCTTTTTCCCCACCTTTATAAGGATCTGGAATCTCTCTTGGAAGGTAATGGGTTTTTAGCAGTGGAGGCCTTAATTCCCTTGGGGCCCTGTGAGATAGTTTCTGGGTCAGCCGCATCGCTTTTGTATAAAAATTGGTGTGAGTCAGGAACCCGGTAGTACCTGTCAGGCTTGAATGGGGCTGGAGGTAAAGAATCCGGGTTAAGGCAGGCCTCTGAGTACACATCATCTAGTATGTCTAAGACAGGAGGTATAGCCAGAGGCCTGTGCTGGGGTAGCAAGAGAAAATCCCTAAGCCTTTTCTTGGAATCTGAGTACTCTTGGCCTTCCCAGTGGAAGTGTTCCCTTACGGTATGCAAGGTTTCCCCAGATGAGTAATCCTCTGGGGGGGGGGGGAGACAGAGGGAATGGACTCCTCAGCATCAGAATCTTCAAAAGGGGAGTAAGAATGTTCCTGTTCATCAGAGTGCTCTGAAATAATGGAGGCCTGGTCAGAGGAGGGGGATTCTTCCTCCACTCTGGGCCTTTTGACCGGGGGGGATGAGAACCCCTGATAAGAGTAATCAAATCCTCAGCCATTTTAAGCATCTGTTTTTTAGGCATGGGGCCTGGAGAAGGGCCCTGTGGAGCTTGTCTCTTAGAATGCATGGCTGCTTTAGACTTAGTGAAAGCCTTGATAGAAAAAGAAGGGGAAGGTCTGAAGACACCTTGAGAGGAGGCAGACCTGTCTACATTTTGAGATTCACCACCAAGAGTGGCTTCGATATCTGTGGTCGGGGTGTGGGCCGAGGAGCCTGCGACCTCGGGCACAGAAGACACCGCCAATTAAGTGTCATCGGTAGGCAGGGGCTGCGTAGGCACCTCGCTGAGAACCGGACCACCTGTAGTCAGCTTTGGCGTGGTGTCGGTAGAGGCCGCGGACCTCGTGTGTCGGTCCTTATCTTTGCGTTTTTTAGACAAAACTGGAGTCGGAGTATCCGACGACATAATATAGTTAAATTTTTTGCCAAAATAGTGCTGGGCGAATTCCGCCCGACGCTTAATGGTGCGTTTGTTGAATGTTGCACAAAAACGACAGACCGAGACGTCGTGGTCTGGGCCTAAGCAAGGAATGCAGAGGGAATGAAAATCCTTATGCGATATTTGCTTCCCACAAGAAATACAATTATTAACTTTGTCTGACATCGGTCTGAGGCAAGAAAAGTTTCCCCAACGGGGTACTTAGCTTTCAAGAAGACTTCGGTTGCAAAATTTTCGTAATTTCAGGAGCTGGCCGACCGGCACTTGCGAACTGCTTCTGCTTCGGGCACCATGTGGCAAGAAAGACTGAAGAAAATGGTGTTGGCTGGTTCTTTTATACCCCTGGCACACTGACATCAGGGAAGAAGCAACGACAACCGACGCCGGACCTAGACTTTGGAATTCGGCCGACCGAGAACCCGCCTGATGGCAGGAGAACCCATCTGTTATGACTGCAGCTGTATGCACGATGAACATCTGCTTAAGCTGATGCTGTCATAAAATCTCTACCCAAACCTACTAGAACCTGTAAGGCCAGGCAACAGCATAAATCCCTTACTATATCTACTATGCATGCCTCGAGATCAACACGGTCACCAGCAGCAAACCACTTCCGCAACTGGTAGGCATAATTTGGCTACTGATAATATGCTAATTACTGGTGACTCTAGTGTCTTGGACACAGCCTCTGCACTCACTGAGCTGGATAATACGTACTTAATATGACAAGATTATTGGTTGATCTAAACCTGGAAAAGAATAAAACATAGATGTCACCTCCACCGGCATTCATCAATACAGGACCCAAATACTTGCAAAAGTATATTGGGACAGTCTTTTAAGTTACTGCGGTTGCCCAGACTGTTCATCTATTTTAAATTTACTCAAGTTGTGATGGACTGAATATATTTTATGGACTCCCTTTCCTGTGCCTGACTTCCAGGCAGTTCTGCAACATGTATGTGCAAAAACCGAGACATGGTTCAAACCCATAGACAGCATCCCTTATGTGCCTGGGTTTTGTACCTTCCATGTGTTCAGACCCATTGGCTACTGCTGTGAAGTATGAGTTTGTCAAAGATAATATGTCTTTAAAACGGATACTGAGAGACCACCTCCCCAGTGAGCTTACTGAACTGTAACTCACCTTAGGGACATCAAATATCCAACTCATATCTATCACCGTCAAGGTCTTCAGCTAACCATGATAAATTCTTAGCATCCTTAGAGGATATCCCCACAAATAATCTTTAATCCTTGGTGACTTAAACTACCCTTCCACTGACTGGTGCACCTATGCTTCCAATGATGGGTATGCTCAGCAATTCTTGGACTAGTTAAACAAAATTGCTCTGGATCAGACTAACTTCAAATCCATCAGGTATGCAAACATTCTTGACCTGATACTCAAACTTGACCCCTGTCAGTTTCCCTTACATGGTCATACTTCATTAATAAAGTCTGATCATGATCTGGTTACTTTACCTAGAACTTCCACTCCCTCGGTAACCAATACCATCCTCATTACATACTTCAAAATGGCAAACTCAATATAAAATTCATATAACTGTAAGATGACACCTGTAAATGTACCATGTCGACTTCAGGGCTGACCCCAGTTATACAGACAGCTACACTGACCATTTTATGCCCATTTAGATAAATGTATTGACCTGGCAGAACCTTCTAAAATCAAATACGGTTGTAAACTTTAAAATAAACCATTCTGGTGGCCTGCCAACATAATAAACAGACTATAAAACAGAAGAAAACAATTCCTTTAACGACCTTGTAGCGCCAGAACCCAGAATTCCCACAGCATTAGAAATGTATTACCCTCACTAAGACAATGAAGGCGTTACAACAATCAGCAAAACATTGCACGAATTAAGACAAACAGCTGAAGCAAAGGATAACTACAAGTCCCTCCTTCATGTCAGAACAACGAAAAGTATATACTTACTGTAACAATGAAGCCTTTTCATCCTAGTCCATCTGTTATGACTAATGGGACTTCAGCTGTCTGCTGGATCTGATCTGGTCATTTACTAGTGCTCTCAGCTTCAAGCTTCTGAACTTTGTCCTAATAATAGCCTGCACTCTTCCTAGTTTCAGATCTCATCTGCCAACACTGGAAATGGTCTATCCACTCCATGCTTGTAAAGGGCTCTCATATTTACATTAGTATATGGCCTTCTTTTTGCTCTGGCCAATCTCTTGGCAGTTTTTCTGGATCCCCTTTTTTCTGTCCCTATTCAGCCTTATTCTAGAATATGATGCACCCTTTGGCATGTAACTGGTCATGCACATTTTAAAAATTCAAAACACAGAGGTTCCAAACAAAAAGGATCTTGTCTCATAAACCATATAACAGGAGAGGCTCGAGTCCTTGTCTTTGTATGGAGTGTCCTATACGCCATGAGGGGATACCTGTACTTGGCTTACTGTGCCCTTAGGAATCCAGTTTTGCTCAACCTCCTTTACCTGGACAAATCATATTGTACAGGTAGTACCTGAGGCACAGCCAGAGCCAGAGATCTCAACCTTTACAGAAGAATAAATAAAACTAGATTGAGAGAGAGAGAGAGAGAGAGAGAGAGAGAGATCATGCAGTGCTTCTCCTTGCTCAGGAACCGACTCCACCTGCATGTACCAAGTAATCTGACTCCTTGTCATCCTTCAAAACATACCATAAACAACCAAATGAGTGCCCTTAAATTTGCCCTAGCTATTCTCCTTGCAAAAGGTGGCACATCCTGAGGATGGGTACTGCCAAGGCATGCACAGCATCTGGTCAAACTTGCCTTATATATCCTATGATGTGTACTTTTCATGCAAATGTAGACTGATCTTTAGTTGGTGATAAATGGATTATTTTGCAGAGCTGGTGAAGTCTTGTTCCCAGATCCATCAATGACTGATGAAACAATAGCAAGGAATCAGGCATCTAGATATGGTAAAGAACTTGACTATATGCAGCCTCTGGTGAGATGTTATAATGGTTACACAGTGGGTAAATGCCCTGGGGCTGTGGTGAAACCAAACGGATGTTTCTTGAAGTGGTAATGGCTAGCTCTTCTCCAGATGCACAGAAATCTTCTGGATTCCAAAATTATTTTTATGTGCAGTGGGGTGTCTTTGAAGCCTAAAAAGCAAATCTGATTTCCTTGAAAGAGAAAAGATAAGACAGGTTGCATCAAGACAATGCAAAAAAAAATATTTTAAGATGTAGGCGTTTAGGCTGCTGAGATCTAAAATGGGCTGAGGTCATTCATGTTCTTCAGCACCAAAAAGCACATGGAACAATATTTTAAGTGTCTCTGGTCAAATGGAACCTCACAGATGGCTATACTGACAAGAAGTTTAATACCTACTTAACTGCTACTTGTTTCTGATAAGGCAGGAAATCTGGCAGATATGGGAGGTGTGATAAAGGGTCATTTGCATTCTCCAGACATTATTTTCCTTACCTACCTACCTCTGGTGATTTCTACTGAGTCAGACAGATGGGGGATGAAGTGACTCCAAATTACTTCCATCACAGAACACTCAAGGAAGGCTTCAGGAATATTGCTGCTCCTCCTGCGGTTGTCTATTTCCTCCTTGCGAGTGACCTAGCTGCAAGTATGTATTTGGGGGCTATCCACTTCGAGCAGTATCCTGCTGGTTCTGATGTGGTCTGTGTCAAAAACCACATACAACATCGGCTCATCTGCATTGTTATACAAACAATGTAGATGCAAGTATGTGAAAGAGGTAAGGACACACTGTCTCAGGAGGCAAGCCTCTCACATAGCACCACTACAACTATCAAACAGGTAGTCAAACACACATGCACACACACCACCACACATCACCTGCTACACACACAAAAAGGACAAACATATAGACCCATGTGTGGCGAGGCCTTTAAAAATAAGCTTCCCAAACCTTACAGGTCTCCCAGATACAGAAATTAGGATAATTCTCCTCAGCAACCCCCAAAAACACACACTACCTCATTAACCCACAAAGACATATTCAGCCTCAGCTTACAGTATCCCATCTTTTAATCCTATAAAGCAAACAATCCCATATCTTGGTCATAGAAGACTCCATTGAGAGAAACAAAGATGTCCTGCTCACCAGGCTGAGCAAAGAGTGTTATGGTCAACTGCCTATCAGGGGCCAGAATCCACCACATCATACATGCATTCAGGTCACTGAACTACAAGTACCAGCATGACTCAGTCATAGTCCATGTTGGCATAAATGACCAAAGATGTACCGCCGTGGATTATATGAAGACAAAACTGATAGAGTGCTTGGACTATGTGTTCTAGACCAGTATTATCCTAGCACTGAACAGCATTCTAACTTCTTCATGGATAGTGCCGCAATATGAACAGAAGACAACTGACTTAAATAACTGGCTTAGCTTTTTGTGTCATTCGAAGGGGGCACAATATTCCTCAGCCTGGGAGGATGTGGTTGACAGACCACACTACTTTGCCAGGGATGATCTGCACCTACCACCCCCTCTAGATCTCTGAATACTGGCTAACAATTTGTGCAACCACACAGTCACTTTTTTAGTCAATGCCAACCTGATAAACCATCTGACACTAGTAAATCAACCCCTAACAATGTTAAGGTGTTACTGTTCAATGCGAGGAGTCTAAACAAAAAACTCACTCCTTGCAAGCTCTCCTCAACCTGTTGAATATATACATCTGTGTAGTTACTGAGGCAAAGCAGCAGAAAGCACCCAGTCATTGAAAACTATAATGCCTTCCACACATTTATGCTGCTACTGTACAAAAAGGGACAAAAGGTGCAGGTGTCTCAATTTCCATAAAAAAAAATCACACCTCAAGGCTGACCAAGCAGTATGATGCTCTTGAGCTTCACCATGTATAACTCATAGGCGAAGTCCAATATCATACATCATGTCATATCTTTTTGCGAGGAACAGGTCACTTGCTATGACCCAAGAAACTCACATCACTTAGTTAAATGAACCAGAGTCACTATCCATTCTATATATCAAACACCATTCTCATGAGCGATTTCAATTTCCCTTCTGTTAACTGGGAAACAAACATGATCCCAAACATGCAGGCCCAAAGACTCCTGGACCTTGTCAAAATAAATGCCCTGGATCAGCTAGTCCACACATCCACTAGGGGTGCAAACATCCTTGACCTAGTTCTTATAAACATAGGGGAATATTGCACCCTCCACTCCCCAAGTGTAACAACCTCACCGGACAAGTAGAACCACAAAACCATGTCCTTTGAAATAAAAATAAAGTTTGGAACACCATCTAATAAAGGACCTTTTAGGAATTATTCCATGGCAAGCTTCGAACTTTTAAGTAGCACTAGCAAAACTTAAAGGTCCCAAAACCAGGAACACCACTACCTATGCAGAGTTGCTCACAAAATCCCTGTACAATCATGTATACAGTTGCATAGAGGCAGTGGCACCTACCCAAAATAAGCACAGGGCAAGCTCAAAAATACAAGCTGTTCTGATGGAATCCAGCATAAAAACTTTGCATAACAAAAGGAAAAAGATCATGTCCAAGAATAGGAAGTGCAATGCCCAGCAAGGCAAAAATTCCTTTAAACTTAATAAGTAACTCAGGGGACTAATCAAGTCTACCAAAGCTAAGTTTGAGGTAAAAGTAGCCCCCCCAGGCTAAAAACAAAGGAATTCTTCAGCTACGTCTGCTACCTCAAGCGCAATACACAAAAAAAGTGCTGAACTAACTGCAAATGGAGCCACTCCGGCATTGTATATAAGTTATGTATAAACCACTATGTCACCTGCTGGATAGCCAACTGTCTCACAGATAAGACCCAAGAAGTTAGGATAGGGGAGTCTACCTCCACTAAATGGCAGGTCACTCACAGGGTCCCTCCAGGGCTCACTGCTGGGATCATTCCTTTTTGGCATCCACTTCTCTGAAGTTCACAGATGATTGTAAAATAGGTGCAGTCACAGAATCCATCAGTAACATAAATCTCCAAGAAAGCCTGACGCAGACTAATAACTGGTGCTGGAGTCATGGTCTGAAACCCAATGCCAAAAAGTGCATAAATACATCCCTAAGAGTAAACCCAGTGGCACACAGACAGTGACTTGGCCTTTGGCGACCATGTGTCTAATGTAGTAAGGACGTCATTCCATGATGATTAACTTGTAATCAAGAGTATGGCATCCAGGTCCAATGGTATCATTGTTTCAGTGTACTCGGCCCTCATCAGACCAATCATTAAGTACAATGCTCCCTTTGGTATGTACCTGACCAGGCAACAACTGGAGCATTTGCTGAGATTCCTCAGTGAAGGAATACACCGTGTTTGTCAACATGTTCTAAGCAGACCACCTCAAAGCTCTATCCTTCTACTTCCTTTCCTACAGACTGCTAACAGGCAATCTACACCTGACCTACAAAGTATCTTCTGACCCAGTCTTAATGAACTTGTACATTTGCATTACAGGTAGCATCAGAAAAGTACAATTGTGTACACCTGCCATAAATGTAGATGTTCGAGTGTATTCACTGTTGCAGTCATTACATTTGGGTTATCTGCTTGCAGGTAGCCCTCAGTCAGCCTGATTATCAAAGTCTTGGGTCCTGCGTCAGTTGCTGTCTCATCTTCCATGACGTCGGGTAGTCAGGGGTATAAAGCATGCAGCCGACACCATTACATCAGTTTTTCTTGCTTCAGATATCAGGTGCCCCCATAATGGGAAGCAATTATATGCAAGGTTACACCTCCAACAAAAAGCAAATACACCAGAAAGCTTTAAGTATAGTAAACAAAAGGAGAAGTATAGACAATAGCAGTCAGGGGGCTGGAGGGAGGGTAACCAGGACTGTAACAGTGAATACACTCGAACATCTACATTTATGGCAAGTGTACACAACTGTACTATGTTCTTCGTGTTTCACTACTGCAGTCATTACATTTGGGTAGATTCTCAAAGCTAAGGAAGGGAGGAGGCAATTAGAGAGCATTAGGACCAGCTATTAAACCCTGCAGGACTGCAGTGGCAAAACCAGCTCTGGATTTAGAAAAAATTGGCAAGTGGTAATGCTTGGTGAAGGATGTCCCTGGTATGTACACCTCTGAGAAAGGCTGTAGAGGTAGATGCAGCACTGGTGGAATGTGGTCTTATCCCCTGTGGGGTAGGTTTTCTATGGTGCTTATAGCAGAAATGAATGCAATGGCCTATCCACTTAGAAATGGTTTGCTTTGAAATGGCCTTCCCCTCTGCCCCTGCAGCAAATGCAACCAATAGTTGTTCAGATTTCCTGAGAGGCTTAGTCCTGTCCAAGTAAAATCTAAGTTGTCTGTGCACGTCCAAGGAGTGCAGAATTCGTTCCCCTTTGTTCTGTGGATTAGAAAAGAAGGTTGGCAAATGAATGGACTGATTAAGGGCCACACTGGATACCACCTTGGGCATAAAGGATGGATTGGTCCAAAGGGACACCCTGTCCGCATGAAAGATGATGAAAGGCTCCACTGCCATGAGGGCCTGTAATTCAGATACCCTTCTTGCTGAAGTGATGGCTAGAAGGAAGGCTGTTTTTCAAGAAAGAAATGTCTACTCTGTATTTGCAGCTGGCTCAAAGAGAGGTAGCGTGAGCTTTTCCAATACAAAGTTAAGGTCCCAGGCTGGAGTAGGCGCTCTCCTGGGTGATCTTACGTTTTTGGCCCCTCTGAGGAATTGCTTCAGCAGTGAATGAGAGAAGAGAGGTGGCTCTGTATTAAAATGTGCTGAAATGGCCGATGCATGAATTTTAATGGAAGAAAAGGAAAGGCCCTTGTGAAGCATCTCAGTTAATTATTGAAGAATGCGCGGTACATTGGGCACTGTTGTGCCCATCCCCTGAGTTTGGCTCCAGAAACAGAATCTTTTCCATTTTTCAGCATAGGATTTTCTAGTACTAGGCATCCTTGCCTCCAGAATGACATCCATCACTTGCTTACTGAGGGATGGTAATGGAGAGCTTAGGTAATTAGCCAGGCTGCAAGGTTCAGGGTTTGAAGCTGGGAGTGCAAAATCGGGCCCTCCTGCTGGGACAGCAGGGAAGGGGTCTGAGGTAGGTGCCATGGTTCCAGCAGTGACACACTGCACAAGAGGGGGTACACCAGTGTTGGCGTGGCCAGTCTGGTGCAATGAGTATTGTCCTTGTTTGTCCTGTTTGATCTTTAGTAGAACTTTGAAGAGGAAATGCAGAGGGGGAAAGGCATAAACTGAAAGGTTTTTCCAGGTGAAGGACAGGGCATCCACTTTCAAAGCTTGTCTGTGGGGAATACTTGTGCAGAATTTGTCCAATTGGTAGTTCTGAGGGGAGGCAAACAGGTCTATCTCTGGGCTCCCCCATTTGCTCCCTAAGAGTATGCAAATTTCACCAAAAAGAGAAATCCTCTGGAGGGGAAGCAGAGGGAATGGCATCCTCTGCATCAGAATCCTCATAGGTAGATAAGGGCAACTCCTGGTCATTAAACAAAACAGAAATTTCAGAATCTTGATCAGAAGAATCAGAAGGAAAATCAGTTTTAGGTCTGAGAGGGAGAAGGGTGGCTTCCCCTGATTAGAGTAATAAGGTCTTCAGACATTCTTATCTGTTTTTTTACGCATAGGGGCCTGACCATGCGGTCTGGGCGTTGGTTTTCCAGGCATGTATCGAGTTTTAAGCCTTGAAGAAGAAGATGGCGTCAGTTTAATATGCAAGTCAGTAGGCCTGAATACACCCTCAGAAGCTGGTGCCTGTACAGCGGCTCCGGACCCATATAAGGTAGAGACATCCGCAGGTTCCACAGTTGAAGAAGCGTCTCACGGCATACCGGACTCCGAATGGGTCTCAGTAGAGGCCTGCGAATCTGAAATAGCGGGTATCAGGGGCTGCGAAAGTGCCTCACTGAGTACTGGCAACTAGCTTAACAGAAGTGTCGTTGGCACCTTTGGACCTATGTGGTCTGTCTCTGTCTTTATCTTTGCATTTTTTCGGAATGTTGGTAGTCGGGTGGCTTACTGAAGCCATTTCTAGATAATTGAACAGAGTACCAAAATATTTAGATGCAAAAATGAACAGACGACGAATAGTTCGAGATTTGAATAAGGCACAAAACCGACAGTGAGGGACGTTGTGGTCTGGGCCTAAGGAAGGAATGCAGTATGAATGAAAATCTTCATGAGGTATTTGATTTCCACAAGAAATGCAATTGTTAACTTTTACTGACATCGGTTTAGAGCAAGAAAAAGGATCCCCAACGGGGTACTTAGCTTTGTTGAAGACTTCGGATCTGAAACTCGAAAATGAAAATTTCAGGAGTCGGCCAACTAGCACTTGTGAACTGCTTCTGCTTCGGGCACCGCACGGCAAGAAAGAATGATGTAATGGCGTCGGCTGCATGCTTTATACCCCTGACTACCTGACTTAACCGATGCAGGACCCAAGACTTTGATAATCAGGCCGACTGACGGCTACCTGCAAGCAGAATACTCAAATGTAATAACTGCAACAGTGAAACATGAAAAACATCCATGGATCTAGGAACCTCAACCACGACTACAACATAAATAAGACAAGGGAAAGAGAGAGAGGGAGGGAGAGAGAGGGAGGGACAGAGGTGGGGGAGAGAGAGAGAGAGAGAGAGGGAAAGGGAGAGAGAGAGGGGGAGAGAGATAGAGGGAGAGAGGGAGGGAGGGAGGGAGAGAGAGAGAGAGGGAGAGAGGGAGTGGGAGGGAAAGAGAGGGAGTGGGAGGGAGAGGGGGAGGAGAGGGAGAGGGGGAGGAGAGACAGAGGGAGGAGAAGGAGAGAGAGGGGGAGGAGAGAGGGGAGAGAGAGGAAGGAGAGAGAGGAGAGAGGAATGAGAGAGAGGAGAGAGAGGGAGAGAGGAGAGAGGAGAGAGAGGGAGAGAGAGGAGAGAGTAGAGAGAGAGAGAGACAGAGAGAGGAGAGAGAGAGAGGAGAGGGAGGAGGGAGAGGAGAGAGAGGGAGAGAGGAGAGAGGAGAGAGAGGGAGAGGAGAGAGAGAGAGAGAGGGAGGAGAGAGAGAGAGAGAGAGGAGAGAGGGAGGGAGAGAGAGAGAGGGAGAGAGGGAGAGAGAGGAGAGAGAGAGAGAGAGAGGGAGAGGAGAGAGGGAGAGGAGAGAGAGAGAGGGAGAGGAGAGAGAGAGAGAGGGAGAGAGGAGAGAGGAGTGAGAGAGGAGAGAGAGAGGAGAGGGAGAGAGAGGGAAGGAGAGAAAGAGAGGGAGAGGGAGAGAGAGAGAGAGAGGAGGAGAGGGAGGGAGAGAGAGGGAGAGGAAGGGAGAGAGAGGGAGAGGAAGGAAGAGAGAGAAGGAGAGAGGGGAGAGAGAGAGAGAGGGAGAGAGAGAGAGAGAGAGAGAGAGGGAGGGAGAGAGGAAGAGAAAGAGAGAGAGAGTGAGAAAGAGAGGGAGGGATGGAGACAGAGGGAGAAAGAGAGGGAGGGATGGAGACAGAGGGAGAGAGAGAGTGAGAGTGTGAGAGACAGAGTGAGAGAGACTGAGAGAGAGACAGAGTGAGAGTTACTTATGTGCCACCTGGATCAATGGATGGAGGATAGTAACTATATCCCTGGGCTGGCGAGTATGACCCTATTAGAAAGAAGGAACTTGTAAATGCTCAACCGCTCACTCCCAAGTTATATATACCCTACACAAAACCTAAGGGATCCAAAATGGTCCATTACACTTGGGTAGTATGGCTAGTTTTAAAAAGACCCTTTTGGGTTGTTTGCCTAATAATCATTATGACCCTTGTCCAATGAGAATCTAAATAAACACTTGGTTAATATCAACTCATGACACTGTTTCAGGCATACTAGCTGACTTTCACTGCATATACTCTTGTGTACTTAATTTTCTAAACTACATGCACTCTCTACAAGTTATGTTTTTTACAACCTTTTTATGTGGTCAGTATCTTTGGTCAGTGTTGTGGCTGAAAAGGGTTTAGGTACTAGCCCACCTACTTGCTTAACAAATGTAAATAAATTAATTAATAATGTTCAAAAAATCATAAATTCCTCATGTACAGCACAATCACCATTCCAGCCATGCCACAGAAAATGGAAAATATACACTTTTACATAATACAAAACTCAAGTGTCTCTTTTTCAGGATAATCTTGAGCTCACACAAACACTCAAAATGTTGTGGTCAGAACATTCTGTGCTATATTCTCTCAGACCGAACAAGTATTTTATCACTCTTAAAAGAGGAGTAGAATAAAACTATGAGACTTGAAAAAGCATTCCTTTAAGACGCCAGCTGAGTTTAGAGATAGTTGTGTATACACACACACACACACACACACCCTTTCTTAGAATTATCAGTACTGAGTACTCGTGACGTCTGTTCATGATATGACTTACAAAAAACACTTCCTACCACACCCCACCTCGTAATCACAAACAATTAGTCATGGCTGTACCGACACCAACATGTCTGATGTCTGGGCCAAGGGCACATGCTGCTCATCTAACGATGGCAAGAGGAAAACCATAAATCAAGATTTAAAGGGGCCACTTCAGATTTCATGGCACCGTATTTTGAGGCAAAATTCTGTATTTTCTGGCAAATACCAGACAGATGAGAAACCTGCCCCCCCCACCTCGTAATCACAAACAATTAGTCATAGCTCTACTGACACCAACATGTCTGATGTCTAGGTCAAGGGCACATGCTGCTCATGTAATGATGGCAAGAGGAAAACCATAAATCAAGATTTAAAGGGGCCACTTGAGATTTCATGGCACCCTATTTTAAGGCAAAATTATGTATTTTCTGGCAAATACCAGACAGATGAGAGACGTGGCTTGCATATATATGAGATGGCTGACAAGAAAAGTACAGTTGTGTACACTTACCATAAATGTAGATGTTCGAGTGTATTCACTGTTGCAGTCATCACATTTGGGTTATCTGCTTGCAGTATCCCTCAGTCAGCCTGATTAACGAAGTCTTGGGTCCTACGTTGGTTGCGGTCTCTTCTTCCACGGCAGGTCGTCAGGGGTATAAAACATGCAGCCGATGTCATTACATCAGTTTTTCTTGCCCCAGATGTCAGGTGCCCCCCTAATGGGAAGCAATTAAATCTACATAAATATACAAGGTTATACCCTCCAACAAAAAAGCAAATACACCAAAAAGCTTTTAAGCATTGTAAAGGAGAGAAGAGGTATAGCCAAAAGAAGTCAGGGGACTGGGGAGAGGGGTAACCAGGACTGCAACAGTGAATACACTCAAACATCTACATTTAAGGTAAGTGTACATAACTGTACTATGTTCTTCGTGTTTCACTGTTGCAGTCATCACATTTGGGTAGATTCCCAAAGCTAAGGATGGGAGGAGGAATTTAGATAGCATTAGGACCAGCTATAAGGCCCTGCAGGACTGCAGTGGCAAAGCCAGCTCTGGATTTAGAGTAGATTGGCAAATGGTAATGCTTGGTGAAAGTATGTACAGACCTCCAGGTAGCAACTTCTAGGATGTCCCTGGTAGGTACACCTTTGAGAAAGGCTGTAGAGGTAGATGCAGCCCTGGTTGAGTGAGGTCTGATCCCCTGTGGGATAGGTTTTCCATGTTGCTTGTAGCAGAAATGAATGCAATGGCCTATCCATTTGGAGATGGTTTGCTTTGAAATAGCCTTCCCTTCTGTCTCTGCAGCAAATGCCACCAGCAGTTGTTCAGATTTCCTTTGAGATTTAGTCCTGTCCAAGTAGAATCTAAGTTATCTGTGCACATCTAAGGAGTGCAGTATCCGTTCCCCTTTGTTCTGTGGATTAGAAAGAAGGTCGGCAAATGAATAAGCTGATTAAGGGCCACACTGGATACCCACCTTTGGCACGAAAGAGGGATTGGTCCTGAGGGACACCCTGTCCGCATGAAAGATGATGAAAGGCTCCACTGGCATAAGGGCCTATAATTCAGATACCCTTCTTGCTGAAGTGATTGCTGAAAGGAATGCTGTTTTCCAAGAAGAAATTTTAAATCTGCGATAGCAGCTGGTTCGAAAGGAGGAAGGATGAGTTTCTCCAATACAAAGTTAAGGCACCAGGCTGGAGTTGGAGCTCTCCTGGGTGGTCTTAAAATGTTTGGCCATTCTGAGGAACTGCTTGAGCAGTGGATTAGAAGAGTGGAGGTTCTATGTTATAATGAGCTGAAATGGCTGAGGCGTGAATTTTTATTTAGAAAAAAGACAGGCCCTTGTGAAGCATCTCAGTTAGGTATTGTAAAATCTGAGGTAAATTGGGCACTGTTATGCTCCTCCCTTGAGATTGGTTCCAGCCACAGAATCTTTTTCATTTTTCTGCATAAGATTTTCTAGTACTAGGCCTCCTTGCCTCTAAAATGATATCCATCACTGGTTTACTGAGGGGTGGTAAAGGAGAGATTAGGTAATTAGCCAGGCTGCTAGGTTCAGTGTTTGAAGCTGGAGGTGCAGAATCTGGTTCTCCTGCTGAGACAGCAGGGTAGGAGTCTGAGCCAGGTGCCATGGGGCCAATGGTGACACTGTCACACTGCACAGGAGGGGGTACCAGAGTTGGCATGGCCAGTCTGGTGCAATCAAAATTATCCTTGGTTTGTCTTGTTTGATCTTTAGTAGTACTTTGGAGAACAGAGGCAGAGGAGGAAAGACATAAACTGACAGTTTTTTCCAGCTGAAGGACAGAGCATCCACTTTTCAAGCATGTCTGTGGGGAGTCCTTGTGCAAAATTTTTCCAATTGATAGTTCTGGGGGGAAGCAAACAGGTATATATCTGGGCTCCCACATTTGCTTGTCAACATGTTGAAAATCCTTGGTTCCAGTTTCCACTTGTGTGGGTCCATGAGGTTTCTGCTTAGTCCGTCTGCCAGTGTATTTAGTTTTCCTGGCAGGAACTGAGCTTGTAGATGCACTTGATAGCTCAAGGCTGTGTTCAACAATGCCATGGCTAGTCTGCAGAGGGGGTAAGAATGTGTACCCCCCTGCTTATGTACCACATAACAGTGGTGTTGTCCGTCTTTACCATTAATTGTCCTGGAAGAATGTGGTCCTTGAAGCCTGTCAGGGCATTCTGTACAGCTAACATTTCTTTTTGATTGATGTGCAGGTGCATTTGACTTGGGTTCCATTTGCTCTGAAAGCACTTCCCTGCCAGGTGCACCCCCCCCCATATGCATAGTCTGATGCGTCTGTTGTTAGGTTTTGGGCGGCAGGGGGTAGTGTGAATGGTAGTCCCTTGTTTTGGTGGCAGGTCTCTGCCCACCAAAGGAACTCTAGGTGTAGGCAAGGTATGATAGGAATCATTGCTTCTAGATCCCGAGAATGTTGAAACCATAGGCTTTTTAGATATCATTGTAGTTTTCTCATATGCAGTCTTGCATATGGAATTAGAAGAATGCAGGAGGCCATGAACCCCAAGGCTTGTAGTATTTGCCTTGCAGATAAGCAGGGTTTTTGTGGCCACTTGTTTGAAGTAGGCTGCCAAGCAAATTTGTTTCTCTGGCGTGAGGAAAGCCATCTGGGAAGTTGTATTCAAACTTGCTCCCAGGAATATAATTTGTTGACAAGGTACCAGGTGCGATTTCTTTTCATTTATCATGTACCCCAGACAAGTTAGCACCCTCTGTACAAAAGCCAAATGATTCAAAAGTGTGTCATGGTTTTCTGCCTGAATTAGACAATAGTCCAGGTATGAGTATATTTGAGTATTTCTTTGCCTGCAAAATACAATGACTGGAGATAGGCACTTTGTGAATACCCTGGGTGCAGTAGATAAGCCAAAGAGCAATGCAGAGAACTGATAGTGCGTGTAGCCTGCTTTGAAGCGTAGGTACTTTCTGCAAGATTCCCTGATTGGGATGTGCAGGTATGCTTCCTATAAAGCTAGTGTTGCCAACCAGGCATCTTTGCCTAGCATAGGAAGCAACTGGTGAAGAGTCAGCATCTTGAATTTTGGAATCATCAAAAAGGTGTTTAGAGTAGACAGGTCCAGGATAGGATGCCATGAATTGTCTTTTCTGGGTACCAGGAAAAGTCTCGAGTAGAAACCTTGTCCCTTTTCCTCTTCTGGTACCAAATGGATACCCCCTATGCTTAAGAGAGAGACAGTACTTGCTTTTGGGCCTCTGCCCACTGATTTGGAGGTAGATACAGCCAACCGCTTGGAGTTTGTACCGAGTGGAAGTGAAATCTGTATCTTTGGGACACTATTTAAAACCCATTTGTCCTGGGTAATGAGTCCCCAGTTCTTTGCGTGAAGTGCAATCTTTCCCCCAAAGGGGCAGTCAGTTGAGAAGTGCTTGGAAGTTTTAAAAATAAGTTATTGAGACAGTTTACCATGGGGGGGGGGGGAGTTTTATTACTCCCAGATTTGGAAGTGGAGGCTCCCCACTGCTTAGTCCTGTGTGTCCCCTGGGACTGAAGCCTGGGTGTTCTGCTGGACCTAGGTTTGGATTGGGAAGGTCTGGAAGAGGCAGGAAAGGACCAATTCTTAGAAGGCCAATGCCTACTAAATCTTGGAGATTGTACTTGTAAAAAATCTTTAACAGTTTACATAGATTTAGCTTTTTCCTCCATCTTTTTAAGAACTTCTTCTGCCTTGTTGCCAAACAGGCGGTCCTGATTTAAGGGAGCATCCAGTAATTTTGCTTTAACATGATCTGGCAAGGATTGCTCCTTAAGCCAAGCATGCCTTCTAAGTACAGACCCAGTTACAGCAGCCCTGCAAGATGCCTCTAGTGAATCAAAACCACATTGCAACGCATGTTTACCAACTTGTTCAGCAGAATGCATAAAATACTGTAAATCCTTATTTTCAGCACAATCAGGAATCAAAATCATTTTCGGTTTAAGCAATCCAATAATATGCAGCTGATACTTTAACATACGAAACTGGCAATTCAAGGCCCTAATGGCCAAAGTTGCATAAGTGTATACCTTCTTACCCCATCTACCCTGCACACTGGAGTCGCTATCAGAGGGGGTAGGATTTTTGGCAGTAGTAGCTTTAATGCCCTTGGGTCCCTGTGAAATGGTTTCAGGATCCGCAGTAGGATTTTTGAAAAGGAACTTGTGAGAATCAGGAACCCTACAATATCTATCAGGTTTTCTGGGAGCAGGAGGTAAAGAGTCAGGGGCCATGCTAGATTCCGAAAAGGCATCATCAACAATGTCCAGTACAGGAGGTATAGCTAAAGGCCTGTGCTGGGGCAGGGGTAAAAAATCCCTAAGCCTCTTTTTAGAATCAGGGAAATCCTGACTTTCCCAACAAAAATGCTCCCTGAGAGTATGCAAGGTTTCACCAAAAGAGAAATCCTCGGGGGGGGGGGGGGTCAGAGGGAATACAGTCAGCATCAGAATCCTCAGGTAGATAAGGGTAAATCCTGGTCATCAGAGGAAACAGAAATTTCAGAATCCTGGTCAGAAGTATCATAAGCAAACTCAGTCCTAGGTCTCTTAAAGGGGGAAGGTTGGCTTCCCCTGATTAAAGTAATAAGGTCTTCAGCCATTTTTATCATTTGCTTTTTAGGCACAGAGGCCTGACTGTGCGGTCTGGGCGTCAATTTTCTAGGCATGGTTCGAGTTTTAGGCCTTGAAGAAGAAGACGGCGCCGGTTTAATATGCAAGTCAGTAGGCTTGAATACACCCTCAGAAGCCGGTGCCTGCACAGCGGCTTCGGACCCATCCAAGGTAGAGATATCCACAGGTTCCACAGTTGAAGCATCTCGCAGCATACCGGACTCCAATGGGTCTCAGTAGAAGCCTGCGAATCTGAAAAAGCGGGTATCAGGGGTTGTGAAAGCGCCTCACTGAGTACCGGCGAACTGGCGACTGGCTTAGGAGAAGCGTCCTCAGCAGCTCTGGACCTAGGTGGCCTGTCTCTGTCTTTATCTTTGCGTTTTTTGGGAATGTCGGAAGACATATCAGGATAATTGAACCGAGCACCAAAATATTTAGAAGTGCAAATATACTAACGACGGCTAGTTTGTGGTTTAAGTAAGGCACAAAACCGACAGAGAGATACGTTGTGGTCAGGGCCTAGGCAAGGAATACAGTACGAATGAAAACCTTTATGAGGTATTTGCTTTCCATAAGAAATGCAATTATTTACTTTTACTGACATTGGTTTAGAGCAAGAAAAGGTTTCCCCAATGGGGTACTTAGCTTTTAGTTGAAGACTTCGGTTCTGAAACTCGAAAACGAAAATTTCAGGAGTCGGACGACCGGCACTTGCAAACTGCTTCTGCTTCAGGCACCGCATGGCAAGAAAGACTGATGTAATGACGTCGGCTGCATGTTTTATACCCCTGACGACCTGGCGTCATGGAAGAAGAGACAGCAACTGACGTAGGACCCAAGACTTTGTTAATCAGGCCGACTAAGGGCTACTGCAAGCAGATAACCCAAATGTGATGACTGCAACAGTGAAACATGAAGAACATCTTGGATGTATCTGCACCAGAGATCCAAGGAGAAAGACTACAGCAACTGAGTACCTGACAAAGTACATGGATTAAGTTTTATTATTGGGTGGGCGTTGGAAATACATGCGTAAATGGGCGTGCCTTCGTTGAAGGTTGGACGTCGAGCTGGCACCTCGGCGTTCGTGAAAATCTACTGCCAATCATTAGCGGACCGGAGTTCCACTGTGGCGACCCCTAACCGGAAAAAGCCGAAAGACAAACAACTACAAGTGGTTCAGGCAAGACTTTACAGCAACCAAAGTTCAGCATTTGGGAATCGACACTACAGCCTTGACTAAGGATGGTTACTTGTGCAGATTTGCTGCAACAAGACACCCACCCCCAGCTTATAAGTAACGCAGACCTTTCGCACCTACAAAACGTGTCTTTTTCTTAGCATAGGAGTTACTGGAAAAAAAAAAAAACTGCTTAAGCTGAACGGCAGAAGAAACTTTTATTCAGATGTACATGTATGCACTATGTACTGCTTCTGTAACCAACATTATACTGTAAACACTAACTTTCTTTTCACAGGAAATTACTTTTTACTGACAATCTCTTATGCAAAAGTATGCATATTTGTATATGCAGCAGATCCTGCCTGAAAAGGGGCCAAAGGAACATTCAAGTTTACAAAGTTATCAACTATTAAAATGAAAGTAACAAACCTTCCTAACCTATAAGAACAGTTTTAAATATGGTGATCAAATGGGCTGCTGAACTCTGTACAAGGTCAATGCTTTCTGAAGCAATCAGCATTTTTCACAAATAAATTCAAAAATAATCATCACAAACATCTAATATTTTATTCCTTGCTAAACATTTGAGTTCTCTCTCTCTACCCTTAATACAAGCACATGCATACAAGCTTAATACATACATAGCTAAGATGGCAGATGTGACAACCCACCACTGGACCAGTAATCAAGGAGCCTCAATCCTCACCAATGGCAATAGTGGGGGACGTACACTGGGAGGATGACAAGTACACACACACACACACACACACACACACACACACACACACACACACACACACACACAGTATTTACTGATGTAGCTTTCCTGCATCAAGTGCAATTTCCCCTTAAGTGCACACAGAGACCACAGTAATTCCAGGGCTGGTTTCTCCCTCTTTCTCCAGATCCCAATAAGACTCCCCACTGGCACAGCTATATGGTTGAGATTTCAGCTGAGTGGCCAAGTCAAGACCTCTAGCATCCTCTCTGTCCAACCAGTGTTTCATGTCCTTGCCCAAGTAGCTGACACACACACCTAGGAAAGGCAGGAACAGGTTTACAAACTATGCCCCCTTTTGCCCAGACTATAACGTAGTTGTCACTGCCACCAGCCAACTCCATACCAGCTACTTTAAGGCCCTTAACAAAGGGTGTTCAATCTTACTGTGCAATATTAATATTAATACAAATGGTAGTTTGACCAACAGCAAGGCTACTAGGAGTGGCCCACAGTGTCACCAAATAAATATGCAAGTACACTCAAAACTTAAATATGTCTCACAAATAAAAGCCACAATGAAATGTTTAAATACATTTAATAACAAATAAAAAAGCAAGGAAATGCTGAGTATATGCTCACACTGACATCAGAGTTCAAAACCACAGGAAATATTTAAAGCAACATTGCAGGACAGTCTCAAATGTTTGTTTGTGTCTTTTGGCTTTCCCCGGTTAGGGGTCGCCACAGCGGAACTCAGGTCTGCTAATGATTGGCAGTTGATTTTTACGAACCGGCTTGCCAGGCCTGACGCACAACCTTCAACGAAGGTACGCCCATTCACGCATGTCTCCACATAGAAGACGCTCTAGCTGAGAATCAAACCGGACAGCGTCTTACTGTGAGGCGACAACGCTACCACAGCACCACCACCGCGGATACAGGACAGTCTCAAATAAATAAAGAAAAACATCTAAATGATGCTTCACTACATTCCTAGCTGTATCTAAGAATTATACTATAACCTAGTTAACTTACTTAAGAGCAAGCCAGATGTGGTGAATGGATCTTCTAGCTGATGTTGTCAGGTCCAAAACAGAATACAGAATGCTGACCTCTCGAATATCCCAAATATTACTGCTGGGATAGCTTGTAGAATGACAATTTCTTGTCATCTGACTGTATCCCAGGTAAACCCCCCACTGTTGGAATCTGGCAGTATTTAGCATCTAGCTGTGAAAATACATACACCTCAGATCAATGGATGCTGGAAGTCATAAAACAATTGCATTGCTTCACATTTCAAAACTAGTAATTATTTAACTTTAAAGAGAATACAGAAAACTTCCTAGTACAGACATTCTGTCTCTAGCTGCCATAAAGTAATTTAATTTCAGCTATTTTTCTGAAGTTAACCTTTCCACTTTTACAATAGTGAATGTATATTTCTGTTCTCTTCCAGTAGGGCACACTGTGGATCCATTTTAAACACAAGCATTTTGCAAATACCCTTTTCAACACACATCTGTACAAACAAGTTTGATATACACATAGCATTCCGTTCTAATACAGTTGTAACACAAGCATCTTATACAAGTCATGTTGATATTCACAAATGACATATAATTATTTGCAAAATTCCAGACAGCTGTGCTGGCAGTATCTCCCTTTGTCTCAACAGACATAGCAGAAACTAGCTTAATCTAGCCCCTGCCCCAATGACAAGTGCTGGAATGCCTGGATAACACTAAGGGTTTACTGCCAGTTTTTTTACTTACCATCTGTTCTCGTGCAGTATGGGATCTCTGAAGACCACTGTCCTGTTTCAGAGCAATGTATGGTTTCAGCACCTCGTGGTTCATAGCCAGGGTCACAGTCGTAGTGTAGCACAGTGCCCGGAAGGTAGTACACTTGATTAATACTAGTATCATTCACTTTACCATTGCGAATAGGTGTAGGTTTTTGGCATCCTGAAAAGGGGAAGAAAAACACAACATGCATCATACTACTTTAACACAGACTGAGCAAAAGTTAAGGCTGCTGGCAGCTGATCAGAAAGTTTCAGGTCAATCAGTCAATAAAAGAACCCCAACTACTTTCCACCTAAAACAAATATGATACAGTGTTGAGGAAGTACAATTTTTGGGATTACCTGGAACATGAAAATGTTTTATTATTCTCACCCAGCCTAGTAAAGGCCAAATAATAAACAGCATGTGGTATGCATCACAAAAGAACTAAATTATGAGATTTCACTCACACTGGGGCCCATCTGCTTCACTCATCACCTTTCACAGGCCTGTTGTAAAGCAACAGAGACCTTTAGTTAAGAAATCATTTGTTAGTATAGATAATTCAATAGGTTTCTAATGAAAGTGACAGAGTATACAGAGGGCCAAATTCAATAAAGCCTGCACTAAGTATACACGATATGTATTCAAGAACAATATTATCACATGTTTTGTGCTTTCTAGTCACTCAAAAAGATTACAGTACGTGTGTATGTAGTCTAAACATTGTAGTAGCCTTTATGAATTCTTGTCAATACTTAAAGCTGCAAGAATGTCAGTAGGAAAACTAAAATTATGAAGAAGGTATGAGTTATGACTGTGTTGCCTGTTCACTCAGAATGGTGAACACTTAGTGTAGGCATTATTGAATACTGGGGAGACAGTGTACTGCTTGCTGTCTTTCCTCTAAAGGACACAGCAATCCCCCCCCCCCCAAAAAAAAGAGAGAGAGAGACATTTTCTGTAACTCTTAAGTTGCAGTAACTGTAACTATAAGCAAGTTTTCTCAGTAGCGTTTACAAATTTATTTTTAACAAGGCATTAGACATCCACAGCTACCTACCAATTTCTTAAATTTTCTTATTACCTAATAAAAAATTTTGAAAGTTAAATGAGTACTCTGCCCTAACAAAGGTGTCCCTAACACTTCTGGAAAATATTGTATAAGTCAAGGCTTTCCTTTGGGGGTATCTGCCCCCCCTAGACATCCACTCAGAAGGACTGAACTAGGGACTGTATCCAGACTGTTATCACTCAGCTTTGGCTGCAAAAACTAATTTAACAAGTTATGGGTACTCACTGTAACAATAAAGTTGTGTGTGAACAGAGTTCTGATTGCAGGAAGCAGCCCAACTACCAATATAAAACAACCCAACTATGACCCTCCCTTCTAAAGTTTGTTCCTTTACATGTTCTTTTGCCTGAATCAGAAGGACGAAAGTAGGAAGAAGCCAAGCATTACGGGGGAAAGATGAGGAAGGGTTAGCAGTGTGGGAAAGTTCTGTGTGTCAGCAATTTTAGCACCTGTAGCACAAGTCCCAACACTTCCAGCAATCAATCATTCTAGTGAGTACCATAGATTTCATTTATCCAGTTTCCATTGTTAAATATTATTTTGTCACTGGCTTAGTAAAGCAGTACATTTTCTCTGATGCTGGAACATGCGCAGCTGTAGTGTTTTCATCATACAAGGCACTACATATTCCAATACTGGCTCTCTAATGCATCATGAAATGTAGGTGCTGCACATCTGAGACATCATCCTCTACATGACAATTTAAACTGTAGTCACATCTGTGGGATCTAGTGGCACTTAATAGCATTTGTTGACCAATAAGAAGCTCTTTCTTGGTGTTCTGTTCAAATTCTCCCCTGGCTAGAGAAATCTCTCCCACGTCTGCAGTAAAAGAATTTATGAAAGCTTGGCATGGTCAACAGAGTGTTTATAAAAGAACTGAGTAAAC
Organism: Protopterus annectens; assembly: GCF_019279795.1. Taxonomy (NCBI): domain Eukaryota; kingdom Metazoa; phylum Chordata; order Ceratodontiformes; family Protopteridae; genus Protopterus; species Protopterus annectens. The sequence goes on from NC_056737.1 coordinate 256,953,057, forward strand.
CAAAATGGTCAGTAAACATGATCCTTCTTTGTTGTAGTACACTGCGATTTCAGAAGTCTGTGGTAGTGGTGAACATCTCAGAATTCTTACTTTTTAAAATTATCACAAGTTAATTTGCATGCACCTACTCAAGCCAAAAATGTTTTACTTTACTGCTGGGTTAGTTTATCAAAAAAATAAAAAAAAAAATAAAATATATATATATATATATTTATGCTGATGTTACGACTATCTTTACTTTCTTTACATCTGCTTACATTTGTTTATATCTCATACAGTAGTTGCATTCTTTTGCAGGTTATCATGGCCATAGTTCCAGCTGTAAAGGGCATAGCTGGCTCAACCCACCCAATACAGTTTAAAAATAACTATCAAAACTAAATGACTGCTGTACACTTTTGTAGATGCAATTAAATATTTTTCATTACTTGCTTGCTTCATGCATTTTCTTGCATGTTTATAACTGCAACCAAAGGCATTTGCTATGCTTTCATGGTTTCTTTTCCATTCTGTTATAATTAAGGAAGGCATCACTGCCCCGACATACATTACAACTGGACTGTTGTGTATGAGCATCTAAGGAAAGCAGGTGGTATGCCTCATGCTTTGACTCCTACCACCACAGTGAAACAACTGTTCAGTTTGTTATACATGTACAGGTTCTGACTAAGGGTATGTACACTTTATGCACATTTACATTTGTCCAAAATCAGTTTCAGCTCTATTTTGTGTAGCAACAGACAGTAATTCCCTTCAATTTCTCTACACCCCAAATCTAACCCCTCTTGTGCCATCTTTATTCACCTTTCTTACCCATGGTACCATCAATTACTTAATCGGCAATCTCATAATCACCTAGCAAGTCTGTCATTTCCTCTCTGATTTATCACCTTCCTAGCAATAATTACAGATTCAGAAAAACCAACACAACTGATTAATTACATGCGTTTATAGACAGTTTTTGCCAATCTACTAATTTAAAATCAATTATTCCAGGAGATATGTGCAAAGCAGGATTTTCAGAATGCTTATTAACTTAAGCACCACAGAGCTGGCATCACTATTGATACCTAGCCCTACGTAACTTAAATACATTCTTGTAGCAGCTGTTAGGCTACCTTACAATCTGTCAAAGCAGGGGTGCTGGGCTGGTAAATCTCCAGACTCTGCTGTTGGGGCCACCCACTTTGCTGGGGGTTCAGAAGACAAGTCTAGTTTCCACCCTCATTTTCCTTTGAGGTCCTTTACCCCTCCTACCTTTTTGACTTACATGACAGTCTGCAACAGCCTAACCTAAACCTGTTATAGAAGGCAAAAACATGAAAAAAAAACTGTGGGGATACACAGGAAACTTCTCATCCCCTGGCACAATTACCCTTTTGGGCAATGGGTACCCTCCCTAACCACTAATCTGACACTCACCTGCATCCCTGCATACAAAATACAAAATTGGCAGGTTAGGTGGGTAAAAGCTGCTCTGTGTTCCTGTGGCAAAAAAAGCCAATATCCCCCTGAGGCCAACCTTTTCCCCAAACTTCACTGGACTGCCCTCCCAGTCCTGACCCCTCTGACTTGTACTGTCTACTTGTTTCCAGCCTTGTTTTTTTACCCGTTTGCCTGTCCTTTTTTGTCACCCTTGACGGATATGACTCCATCTCAGACAAATGGTATCTGTCTGTGACTTCCTTGCTAGCCATAATTTTCATAGACTAGGTACATAAAAGTTTTATTTTGTTTAATAATAACCAATAACTTCTTCCAGTACTCCCAAAACTCAAAATCTGACCTAACCTTTTTTGTGCTTTTATTCACACTAAGGTTATTGGTACTGCGAATATTTGTCACGACTGTTCATAGAGGTCCACCTTAAATATCGAACTTCTTAAAATAAACAGCACATCTGCCATTCTCAGGGACTGAACAGTTGCTTCTAAATGTTGCATATTCTGAAAAATACTCTAACCAGGCATAACTTGTACCAGAAACTGCCCATACATGTGGTTACTGGTATAGCAAATGTACACTGTGATTCAGTGCAAGGATTCTACAGGACGGAGAGTGAACACTGCAGCCAAGGACCAGTATAACTAGACGAAGAGAACAGATTTTACATTTGTGTGTTTGGGGAAATGGGTGGGGTGATGCACACTGCGATCTGATAGGTACCTGCTATTTACCAGTTGAGGAGCTTGCTTTTTTGTCAGCCCCATATCATACTCTGCACATCACGTGTAAGTTTGATACCAGCTTTGAAAACAAACTGAAATGAGCGGAGAAAAAGCACACAAGCTAATGTTGTTTGAGTACCCATTTGCATGCAGGCAGCTGATTAAACACAAGCCTAAGCAACCTTTCTTCCACAGATTTTGAACTCAACACAATGTCTTTTGCTTTACTATAAGATGCAACATTCATTAAAGTGTCTTATAATGAATGGTGTGCATGAGACAGTGGACTAAAAGCTAGGTAATCTAGAAAAAAATAAAATAGTTGCAGGTTGTAGCTGGGCTTGTCTCAATGTCTTTTTGCACTCAGATGTTCCCAAAGGTGGAATTACTGGTCAAGAATAGGAACTGTGACACGAATCTTGGGCCTTAACAAAACAATGTCATACTCCAAGACAGTACAGTTTAAACAGGTTCTATCCAGACGTTCCTTTATTATTATCAGATGAGAAAAAGATACACATTTCCTTTTGCTGTTCGAGTTGCATACAAAATGTGAAAAGAAACCACCCATTTTAAACAAAAGCCCATTCTCCTCCCTCCCCCATCCTTGGGTTTATCGCTGCCCTATTCAGTATGCAACAGGATGGATGCATTTGACAAGCAGCTGTTAGGTCACGACCCTTAAGTGTGTGCTTTGAAGGACTAGGCCATGGGATGGAACCATCTGCTGCTGTCCCCTGACAAATGTCTGTTGTTAAACAAAGACAGGCACAGGAGTCTCTTCAAGCATGTTATTCCTGCCCCTCCCCCTCCCCCTCAGCACCTGCTGTGAGAACTGAGCAGCTACATCCCTTGTGTTTTATTCAGTGAGTGCGAATCCCAACCTACTCAGCTTGTGTTTGCATGGTTATCTCTGTACCTGCAGTCATTACATGGTTACTGTAAGTGTATGGTTGGTCATACTGTATTTAAACCCAAATACTCCTCTCGAGTGTATTCTCTTGGCCATTTGTATAATGTGCTTATCTTTCCTTCTGTGACATGAAGCCTTTGCAAAATGATTGGCTTTTGTCCTGAGATGCAACTGACTAGAATGCATGAATAAGTGAACTACAGACATGTCATTTGACTGTTAGTTATCTGCAGAGCACATGTAAAACTAATAAACAAAATGCATGCTTGTGTGTGTGTGTGTGTTGTGTGTGTGTGTATTTCTCTCTGTAATTATTTATTTAAATACATAGAGTGATGTTATTATGTAGGGCGGCCACGGTGGTACAGTGGTTAGCATTGTCGCCTCACAGCAAGAGGTTCTCTGGTTCGATCCTCGTCTGGGGTGCCTTCTGTGCGGAGTCTGCATGTCCTCCCTTTGGTTGTGTGGGTTTCCTCCCACATCCCAAAGACATGCTGCAGGTAGATTGGACACTCTAAACTGGCCCTAGGTGTGTGTGTGTGTGTGTGTGTGTGTGTGTGTGTGTGTGTGTGTGTGTGTGTGTGTGTGTGTGTGTGTGTGTGTGTGCCTTCTGTGGAAGGTTGGGCACCGGGCTGGCAACTCGACACTGTAAAACTCCACTGCCAATCATGAGCGGACAGGTGATCTGCTGTGGCAACCCCTAACAGGGAAAAAGCCGAAAGAAGAAGAAGAAGTGATGTTATTATGTAACCTGACATTTTCCTGGTGACATCACTCAGCTGTTGTACGTTCTATTATCACTGTTTCCTGTGTTATGGAGAAGTATTTAAGAATCCACTGTGGGAAAAGAATAATGCATGCATATGCCTTTCTGAGACATCAGCTTTGGTATTTAAGAGATGGGAGTATTTATGTACCTTGGAAAGGTAATTACTTAAAAATATTCTTCTGAACATGTGAACCCTGACGGCGTAGGTCACTTATTTCTTTTGCTCAAAACTGACTTCTGCTTTATTATTTCTTTTCGGTTCCCTGCTGCAAAGCTAATTATCCATCTACTTCTACCAGTCTCTTTCCTTCAAACTCTAAACCTCCCCTTTAGACCAACTGGACTGACAGCTTGGAAGCACAACTGACAAGAGTGGCACCTACTCTTCTGTCAGGGTTTTATATTTTGTCTGCTTTTTTCAACAGTGACAGAATACATCGTTATGCTTGTTCCTACACTTGACACCGTCATCTGCCTGTCCTATCCCTCCCAGCAGGCAGCTCCTACCACACTACCAAGTAGCCAAAAGCTTGAGCTTTTTTATGGTCCGGTAGAAGATAAAGAACATTCTTCTGACAGCAAGCTCTAATGTCAGCAGAATTTTGGGGGGTCTGGACTACAACAGCAAAAAAAAAAAATGTACAGGCCAAGGACAAACATTATCTCAAATTCTTGGGAAGAGGGTGTAAAGTATTCTTAAATATTAATCCGAGAAATATACAAGAAAGGGTTGCTATAAAAGATAGACATTTAAAAATCCTACTTAATGTAATATGTGACAGTGGAAAGTAGACTTCAATATTCTTACAAAAGATCAGTTGTTTAAAGAAGCATAAAGTTTCTCCACATATCCAAATCTGTCAAAAGAGAGACAAACTGTGGCAACCATGCTTTGGTTACCTGTTGAACACTGCCATCTTTTCCTGCATAAAAAAAAAAAGAGAGGCAAATAATTGTTATTCAGCCATATCTGCTAAACAAGTATACCTTTGACTCTATGTCATTTGTCCTGAACAGCCGTGTGCCATGGTATAAGACAGTGGAGCAGTATACAATACTCTGGCAGCAGAAGCCCCAATTACATTCTCTAAATCCAAATGCACCAAAGAACAAATTCCACATAGCATTCTGGGACCAATCTGAACTGCTGTAGCTTCTTTCACTTGTCAGTAAAAACTGGACAGGAAGACAGAAGCATGACATTTTGGAGTGGAAGAAGGGGACTAGACAGTCTGTAAATTTTTGAATGCCTCGCAGTTCTATTACTTGTGGCCCAAGCTCATACTTCTCAGACTGCTGCAGCAATGGTGGGTAAAATGAAAAATGTACAGAATCTATTGCTCTATAACAGACCACACTAGAGGGAACAGACATCAGGCAGAAAAAATTGAATATCAGTGTTTTTTTTGTTGGGGGGGGGGGGGTGTCTGAGAAACCAGAGACAGGGAGCCTGAGCATCGAAAATGTGAACTAGCTGAACCAACACTGATGGCAGCTGCCCATTATCAGGGCCCTGGATGAAGTTTTCACCTCAAGACACCGAATGCTGCTAGCAGCTGATCATAAATCTCTGGAAAAAACAAAGTACCCGCGGACTACCACATACATGATAGCCCCTAAATACAGAAAATGTAATAAGGAATCTGGGGATCCAAGTAGATAGTAATCTCTCCTTTGATAACCATATTGCCAAGGTGGTTAGAAAATCCTTCTATGTGGCCCACCTAATCACAAAAGGGTTCGCATCTAGAACAAAAGAGGTTATTGTGCCCCTCTACTCATCACTCATCAGACCCATCATAGAGTACAACGCCCCACTTGGGATGTACTTTACAAGACACCCGCAACAGCTGGAAAGAACACAGAAGTACCTCACCACGAGGATTACTGGCCTCACACAGATGCCCTATGCAGTCCGACTGAATAAACTGCAGCGGCACTCGGTTGCATACCGCTTACTCAGAGGTGATCTCTGCCTGACATACAAGGCCATGTTCAACTCAGAATTGGACATGCTCCACCTAAAAAAAAAACAAACCCCCGAGAGCCACAGACTCTAGGGATCTAAACCTCACCACAACGATAAATAGGACTTGCTGGAGGGATAGATTCCTGTCCCAGAGACTCCCCATGCTTTGGAACAGGATTCCAATCTACATTAGGCAGAGCCCCTCACTAACACTCTTCAAGAGAAACCTTGATGAGTGGATGGGAAACAGAAAATTTACCCTAGGGATCACTGCAGTGGCTCTGCTGGACAGAGGCACAGGGAACTAATAGCTCTGCTGGACAGAGGCACAGGGAACTAATCTAAGGGGGTGGCAAAAGCCAACACATTCTGGCTAGGCTTACAGATGCCCTCGGGCAGATAGCCTAGTACTTACCTATGAACCTATAAGCAATTACAGGTGGGTGTCCACTGAAATCTTGAGGACTATAAATTATGATCCTTGGAGAAATGAAAATAAAAGCTTCTTTCTGCAAATCAGGGGAAACGTACATGATGTCTGACCATGCAATACCTCACAGTAACACTGTCTTACAGCAGTACTGGAGTTGTACTATAACAGGAATGTGTACAGCAAAGCCCAACATGTTGGGGTTGCAGAGGGCACTGCTCCCATGCAAAAAATACTTTAAAGGTTTAACAGTAAATTTTGGAATTCACCATTGCTTGTTTGAATTACAAACAGAGAAAAGCATGAAAAATAAAATCTAGACAGGCAGAATCATGGCTGATCAGTAACTGGTGGAGTGTGAAAACTGTGGGGGTGGGCTCCATTATGGCTAAGGTTAGAATCTCAGCCCCTGAATACCTTCTGCACTTTAAGTTTCAGTTTTGATTTCACAACCTCATTACACCTTCTGCTAAGTTTAACCTTACAATGCATGAATTTGTTGATAATTTTAAACTATTTTCCTCTTTTTTCAGTATAATGACAATAACAAGAAAGGCTGATCCTTGGGACAGCCCTCCTGGGGAGCTAAATACTGAAATTCAGGACTCTCTCTCTTTGTTGCTGTTCCAGCCTCATAAGTTCATAAGTGTATACTAGGCTAATGACCACTATGGCCCGTATAAGCAAAGTTGTGCAACCCAAATGTCCCAAAGATTTGATTTATACAGGGGTTGGTTTACTGACTGCCTCTGTCCATCAGAGACATAGGCACCAAACCGGCGTGAATTTCCGATTACCCATCCAAATGGATGCAGAGCCTGATCCACAGAATGGGAATTCTCTGAGAACCCCCCCCCCCCAACATATCCTATTTATGTTGAAAACAAAATTTAAGTCTTCTACTCTAGTAGTTCTGATGCTGTTTGTTTTGCAGATGTACAAAAGGCTCATCAAAAGAGGGTCCAGCGATGCTTTACATGCCAGGCAAAGATCACCTCTCAGATGTCTGTACGATACCGAGTAAAGACACAGGGCTTTGAGGCGATTAGAGTAGGACACTGTTTACTTCCTCTATTCTTTTTGTAAGAAACCTTTGAGAAAGTTCCATTTGCAGCATGTCTGGTCAAGTACGTACCATTGGGGGCATTATACTCTATGGTCTGATGAGGGGCGAGTACAGTGGCATGATGACCACACTACCTAGACGCCATGCGCTTGCATAGAAGTTGAGAAACATAGTAGGATTTTCCTACTACTCTGGACACATGTTGGTCAAAGGCTAGGTTACTATCTGCATGGGCTCCCAAATTCCTAACTAATGAATCAACTTTTAGGGTTGTTTTACTGGTGACCTAGCTACCCGGGGCAGCCAACTTCCCCAAAGGTACTATACTGCATTTCTTGGTATTGAGTTTTAAGCCATGGCTTTGGCACCAAATGTTTGTCTGTCTTAGACCTTCCTGAATGGTATTCTCATCTTGGGTGGATTTAATGACTGCTCTCAGTTTGCAATCATCTGTGAACTTGGTTAGCCAGAGACTCTGAGATTTGAGAAGTAGATGTCAAAGAGGAGTTGGCCTAGTACAGAGCCCTGGGAGACTCCAATGGTAACTGTCCTGTTTGTGTAGGTGGTCTCACTAATTTTAGCATCCTTGGTCCTATCAGTGAGCCAGTTAGCTATCCAGCATTTTATAAAGGGGTTTATGCCAAGTTCTGTTAAGTTTGCTGACAATGCCCAAGTGAGGTACTATCAAATGCTTTAGCCAAATTTAGGTAGGCAGTACACACAGTTTTCCCCTCATCCATTGCCTTAGCGACCTTTTCAAAGAAATCTAACCGGTATCGATCCAGTGTCTTGAGGTCTCCTATGTCCAAGCTGAAAAATTCCATTTCATGCAGCTTTTTAGATAATAATGCCTTTCCTCAATGCTTGTAGTATCATTAACCTCAATGCAGATCCAATAACCATTAATCCATGCTGTGGACAAAGACGTAAGAGTTTGTCCATAAGCCGAAAACATTTTTTGTTACAAGCACACTATCCTTATCAGAAGGCATGTGCAGATGTAATTGGCAGCCTACCAAAAGGTAATCTACCACCTTTTCACAACTAGTCAGAATCCACTAAATACAAGGCAACTTCTATACCTCGAGCAAGCTGACAAGTATCTCTCACATAACACTAACCCTAAATTTGAGCAAGGAGGAAAAAAGTTCATTAAAGCAAAGTAGCACAACATGGGAGTATCCTGCATTATAGGTATCTTCCACAGTGGGAAAGTAATGGAGATGTGGTGGAAGCTGGAGAAGATCTAACTGCCAAGTGGTCCTAGCACCCTTGGCAGGGTGTCATCTCTGCCCTGTGGCCAGAGTTCTGCAACATCAGACGTAAAGCTACCGGGTAAAACAAATACTGACTAGAACATATTAAGCAGGAACACATTACCTAAGCACAAACAATAAAACAAATGAAGAAAGCAAAGTACTATCACTACTCACACTTCCAAGGAAACTAAGACTATGATAAAGGAGTAAAACATTCAGGTAACAAAGAAGCAGTAGAGACCACAGTGGTGATGTCTTCTTCCTTCTCTAGACTTGCATAGTCACAAACAAGATGAGGCAATATAATCAATATTCTGTATGAAATGCATGCCTATGAAATGCAAGATTTTGCAAGATATTAATTATGTTTGAAAGGAGTCGAGCACACTTTACTCACAGCACTCTCAGCCCATCTCCATTGTCCTTGTCGTCAACAGTCATTTGCCAGATAATGCAAGATCTCTGATGCTTCTTATCTACAACTCCGTCAAATAAAACATGCCTGTCATCCTTTGGCACTATCAACTACTGTGTGCATTTTCATTTTAACCCAGACACATTTTTATCATTATGTTTATCTTTCCAGCAACGACTCTACTGTTATGGAGTTTGGTCCATATTTAATCTGCTACGGTTGGTACAGCAGTGTTTGTATACCATAACAAAGGCCCAGTCCATGCTTAGTCTTGATAAGAAGCTTATTACTTAGTAAACGGGACATACTGGCATTTGGCACAAAGGGTGTTAACTGCAGTTCTAGTGGCTCAGAGTTTAATTCCCTCAGCCCTCACATGCCTACTGAAAGAACTTGAGCAATTCAACTAACCAGACGGTGCTTGGGGCCAACTGAGAATGTGGGTTAGGCTCCTCAATGACTCTCTGGACTGCAAGCCTAGTAACTACCTATAACTCTATAAGCTGTTTTTCTACACAGAAGGAAACAGAGCACTGAGGTCTAGAGTTACCAAGCCTGATAGGCCTTCTTTGTTTTGTGGTGCTGGGGAATGACAGCTTGCCTACAGACACTGTACAGATATCCTTTAGTTGAAAAGGACAATTACAGGGTTGACAAGATGCAGTAGCACTGCTAGAGCAGGACAAGATGGGCAACTGCCCCAGGTGCAAAGTGTTGGGGGGGTGCGATCAGCCTTTCTGGGTCTCTGCTTTATGCAATACCAGCTTTTAAAAGTTGGTATTGCATTTGTGTGCAAACTTAAGTGGTGTGTCTCTCGGTACGTGGTCTAAACTGTAGCAAATGTAGCAAGCAATATGCTACAGTTTTAAAAGTAAAAAAAAAAAAAAAAAAAAACTCTCTTGCTCTTTTATTTATTATTTTTTAAAAAAAACCCATAGCACTCCATGCAGGCAGGGTATAAACTGTAGCAACTGTTTGCAACATTTGTAGCAAGCAGTTTGCTACAGAGTAAATGAAGAAATTATTTTTTTTAATAAAATGTGAGGATGAAGGGTTGGGGGCAGGACAGAGAAACGGGACCTGAATGGCTGGTATAATTAACAACAAACTCTTATTCAATTCTTCCAAAACTAAAACCATGTAATTTGGTACAAAGAAAAAACCTTCAAAGACCAATTCACCTCTTCACACTACAGTGTGCAATAACTCTATTATAGAAAATACCAATGCTTTCAAATATCTAGGCATCTGGTTAAACCCATCTCTGAATTTTTCCTAACACAACAACACAAAGAAAAAGTTAAACACATTAGTATTCTGGAACAACAAAATTTCCCCCACCTCTCCAAATCTTCTAGAGCTGTGACAGGAAAAAGGGACTCCTCCTCTCACATCTCTGTTTTCCCTTAACAGCCTCATCTTTAAAGGTGAACTACAAAAACATCCAATCAATCAAAAACAGAATCTGTAGATTCATCACTATTTCTAAAGCAAGAACATCACTGCAAAACTTTAAAGAAAACAAAATGGCTGTGTGTCAAACAGAAAAGTAAACTCTTCCTAGGCTGTAACCTATACAGGCTTCTATACATAAAGCTATAAAGTGATGTCTGGCCAGGGTATCAAAGCCAAAATAACCTTCTTGATAATATGTACATCCAGCATGACCAGTATGGATCCACTGTTATGGTACGTTTTTACACAACTGTATCATGTCCTTCTTTAGATTACTGTTGCAATATTCCAATACTAGTGGGAAATTTTGAAAGCTAAAAGTTGTTAAAGTGGGTAGGATTGGGTAAATGGGGTGCTGTTTACCAATCCTAAGAGACCAGATCTAGCAAAGGAAGTCTGGAGCTGGAAAAAGCATCTACTCTGTAATGCTTGGTGAAAACATACACAGAGGTCCAAGAGGAAGCCTTCCCAATATATCTGGAATCAATGCCTTTGAAGTAGGCATTTGAAGAGAAGACAGCAATGAGAGAATGTGCCTTGACAGTGAATGGCAGGCTTTCTGTCATGACAGATGTAAAAGAAGGAAACAGACTTAGAAATTCAACTGGAGATTGGATGTTTGGAAACAGGGCTTCTTAATTTATCTTCCTGGAAGGAGACGAAAGAGTCGGTCAGACTTTCTGAAAGGTTTAGGATTTCTTCAGATGAAGTCTTAGCTGCCTGTATATATCCAGGGAGTGAAGAATACTCACACCTCTGTTTTTGAGGATGAAGAACAAAGGTCAGTAAATTAATGGACTGGTTCACATTTACCAGCTTGGGCATTAAGAAGGGTTAGCCCTTAAGCAGCCTCTATCCTTATGGAAGACGAGGAAAGGAGGAGTAACCATAAGAGGTTGCAACTCCAAAACTCCTCTAGCAGAAGTAAGAGCAACCAGAACAGTTTCCCATGTTTAGAATTTTAATGACGCTGAAGTTGCTAATTCATAAGGTGGCAGGGTAAGTTTCTTCAGAACAAAATTCAAATCCCAGGGAGGGATAATGGCCTTCCTGGGAGGGTTTATATGAAGAATGACTTTTAAGAACTATTTGACCTCAATTCTAGAGAGCAATGGTAGATTTAAAGGCAGGCAAACAATTAAGCAGCTTACACATGTATGACAGAAGGGTAGGCACACCCACCGAAAAGGGGTTCTCATTCCGACACCATATGGAAAATATTCTCCACTTGGATATGCAAGATTTTCCAGTACTACATTTTCTTGCCTTCTGGATTACCTTGAGCATATCCTCTGAGAATTGGTGTCTGAGGGGAACTAGGATCCAATTACTCAAAGTCAGGTCAAGAGCCTGAAGGTTAGGGTAGATCAGAGAACTCTTTTCTTGTCTGATTAAGTCTACTCTGCAGGATAACTTGAAGTGATGGGTCTCTGGCCAGATGAAGTATAAGGGGGAATCAATGCTGCCTAGGTCAAAAGGGAATAACTTGCAAGATTTTTCGATTGTCCTTTTAGACCCTTCAGGAGAACCATTGGGATCAAGGGGAAGCCATACAGGAAGTCCCCCACCTCCCAGCTGAAGGACAGATCGTCCATCCATCAGGCCTGGAGACATGGTGCCCTGGAGCAAAACAGTCTGAGTGTGGTCTGTTCTGATTAGAGGCAAAAATCTCTCTCTGGTATTGGAATACAGCAACAGTGCTCCAAGGAATGACATCCCTTGACCCTCATGTGCAGACAGTTTTACAGGGGAGTATTACAGGGGAGTATTATAAAATATTTAAAACAAAAACAGGGTATCCTCTGTTTTGGTATATAGCACTCAGGGGGGGGGGGGCAGTATTTCCAGATAACAGAATGAGAGAAAAGTTGATCACGTTGCCCAAACCTCAGATAGACAAGGTCAATGGCACCAAATGCCAAACAATTTCCTCCTTCAGACAGACCTACAGTGTTTTACAAAGATTCTGACGCTCCATCTGGAAAAATTTACCCCTGTTGTGGTTGGGAATAATCATTTGGGTTTCCTTAAGACAGGGTAGGCAGCACAGAACTGATAAGACTGTTACTGAATCTTAAAAGTCTGGGAGCACTCTTGCTGCTAGAATTTCATAAGGTATTTTATCTGCCGCACTGTAATACCTATGGAATATACTGTATAAAATGGACTTTCCTGTGAATTTTGTCAAAAGGCGTCAGCTTCTGTACATGAACTCCACAGCTCAAATTACATTTAACCAGGTACTTTCAAAGAAAATAAATACCATCTGCTTATTCTGTGGACTTGTTCTTAACCCACAGGCATTGTAACTTGGGTACTCCAGCGATAGGTAAGGCAAACATTTTTACAACATGGTATATGGACAACTGTGCAATTTAGGTTTATGGAGGTTATGCTGGCTTCTTTGCATAATATTTCTATGTATACAGGCTAGTAGTTAATAAAACCAAAACACAAATTTACCCCTTGAACAAGGGGACATTGACAAATCTTCAGGTGGGCCAACCTTCCACTGTGCCTCCTGCCAAAGTTTGCACTTATTTGGGTATTAAACTGACTCTGGACCCAACAGTCCATCTTGGAGAGCAATATTACACCTACAGTTAGGGAGATCTGGGGCAAATTAGATGTATGGAAAAAACTACAACTTTTACTTCTTAAGCAAATTGCAGGTGGTATTTTTTTTCAAAAGATAATATGTATCCTAAGGCACTTGTTGCATTTATTATTTTTTACTCTCCCAGCACAGTGTCAAAAACTTATCTCAAATTCCTATGTAACAGCAAATCCCAATTAGCGGGACAAAAACGTATATTCCAAAAGATTAAGAGGGATTTGGGCTACCTAACATCTGTTTGTCATGGCATGTATAAGTTAGCAATTTTGGAGAGCAAGACTGAAAGAATGATCTACATGGGTGCTCCCAGAGCTCAAGTATACATGAGTGGTTAGCACTCTAGTGCAAAATCTCACATCTTTCAAAATGGGACTACAGAGGTACTGAGACCTGGTATGGGACACACAGGAGGGGAAAGAAACTCCCAAGTTGCATTATTTTTTGGATAAGACTTTATGGAATAACCATCTAATATTTAAGGAAGGGAAGCCCATAGTCTGGAAAGAATAGGTCCGGGCAGAAAGAGACAGAGACACTTTATATCAGAGATATATGGGATGATGATAAAGGAGGAGTTGATGATTTTATAGATTTACTAGGGAACACCCTCTGCAAAAATTCATTGGTGGCAACACCTTCAACTAAAGTATATAATAAAGTAAACAGCAGCTAGCTAAACAAATGGGGGGGGGGGGGCTGACCTTCAGCAGAAGAAGAATGTTACAACAAGTAAACCAGAGCAGGGAATAAAATTAAAAGACTTTTGTGTATGGGTATTGGACATTAAGAAAATAACATTTGAAGAGGAAAGGATAAAGTGGATTCCTGGTTTTCACATGAAATTACACAACTGGAATGGAAGGAGTATCTTAAGTGGATTTATGAGTGCTCTATATCCCCATTATCTGGCTTCACATGGGCAAAATCAATCCAATGTTGACAATATAACTCTGGCCAATCAGGGAATTGGAGGGGGCTGCAATAGAATAAATGCTGGCAGTGCCACGCTCACAAGAATCATTTTCATACTGTATGGGAATGCCCCAAAGTTACACAGATATAGCAGAGTCACATGCAGCATAAGCGACTCTGTGAGAATGATGTTTACTTATGGACTCTAATGTTATATTTGGATGCTAGGTATTTGGGTGTGTATCATTCCAAATGCCTAGCATTACTTTTTAGACACTGGAAATTAATCCCAGATATCTAGGTACACAAGATTTCAAGCCTAAATGTTCAACTTAAATGTTGGTATAGCAGTATGATGCACATGAAATGATGGTTAGAATTTTGGAGTGTTTTTCTTTACTGTTTGAAAATTTCAGTGTACTTTTTAATGTTTTTTCAAAATTGTCCTGTACTACTAACGAGTCTATGAAGTGGACTACAGATAAGTCACATTTGTATGATTGTACACATACTGTTTTTATGAGGTTGTTTTGTTAATTTGACTTGTTCGTGTCTTTAAGACTGCAACATTACACAAACAAAAAAAATGCATATGAAACTGGTTTCAGCAGCTTGATTGTAGATCTGTCACATTAGTTAACGTGATTTGACTAGAAATGGAAATTTTACAATAATGTGAATGCCCTTTTAAACTAGTCACTATGTCCATGGTTTTAAGTGAATAAAATAATCACATGCTTTTTTTTGGAAATAAAGAAAATCACCACCCTGAATCTCTATATCACAGCGGACTGGAGTTCTGTTGTGGCGACCCCTAACCGGGAAAAGCCGAAAGATACAACAACATTCTGAGCTACACTAAAGCACCATAAACACTGTTTCGTATTATATTTTAATTTCATACGTGCAAGATGGCAGTCATGGGGCCTGCGACACTGAAGTTATTTTGTTCAGTCCCCCCTTTCATACGACCCATCCTAGATATAATTTCACCTTCTTTTAGATACATCAACACTGCTGACGGTCAACAGCTTCTTCGACAACCTATGAATAACTACTATTGTGCCAACTACTGGCTGCTACAAATATTTTACGGCATATTTATTCCCTCTTCAAAATAAACTACACTAAAAGCATGGTTCTGCTAAGTAGTCAATCTTGTAATCCTTAAATAATATCCATACCTTACCCCACACTCCTTCTGTGGTACCAGATTTGCCAGACAATAGGCAGTAGCCAGATCTTCCCCCACACTCCTGTGTCGCCAAATTTGTCAAACAATGACCAGAACAACAATCCAGAAAAATGCCAGAAAGTACTAGGACAATACTCCAAAAAGACTTTATTAATATGGTAAGCGCTTTCGGTTAGACCTTCCAACCTTCTTCAGACAAATAATCACAGTAAAAGCACTTAATAAATACATTGATAATGGCAAATAATCTATAATCTAATTACTGCCTTAAAGGCAAAATGACATAACATAACCATAGCATAAGCCATAAAACATAAAATAAAATGTAAAACATGCAACTCCCCACTCATATAATTTAATAGAATAATAATAAAATGTTTATCTATAAAATGTTTTAAGATTTAAAACACTAGACAAAGCTACTACATCATTAATACCGCGTACTAAGGTGGCATTTAAATAAATCTGCCACTAATATTCTCTATTTTCTAATAATATTTTCCAAGGGCCACCCCTTAGACCATTTTTTACCTGTTCTAAAATTACAAATCCAAATTTATGGACATCATTTTCCTGCATGTGTCTGGACAAAGCATTGGTACACAACCTTCCCAATGTCATAATAATGTTCTTAGATGTGCTGCCTTAATTTTCGTTCCATTTTACCAATGTAAAAAGCTGTGCAATCCAAGCACTTAGCACCATAAACTACCCCATTACAGTTAAAGCAGCCTTTTATGGAGACATTTTTACTACCTAGTACAACATTATCACATTCCAAAATATATCTACACTGATTGCACATACCACATTTTTTCATATTCCCAGATTGCCATTTTTCTACTTTAGTAAAGGAATTACACCAATCCTTCAAATTGTTACCCCTTTTATATACAATATTAGAATGGATACCCACCACATGGCTTATATCCTTATCCATGGAAACAATTTCCCCATTTTTATACATAATATTGGCTATACTGGCACTATCATCTGTAAAGGTTGTAATAAAACTATTGCATGAATATATATCCTTTACCTTTGGTCCATTTGCACCAATGTTATTATACACACCATTCGGATTTATTAATACTGATGTTTCATCACCTTCTAAATTCATACATATCTCGACACAGTGATTTTCTTGCTTTAATAATGAACTACAGATACCTGACAATCTCTTTCTTACAACTTCCCTTGAAATGACATCTACTAAAGTTTTAGGATAATCTCTATTCAGAAACATAGTTCCTACAAACTTAATTTCAACCAAAAATTAATTATCCAAAGTAATCAATCCTGGCAGCCCTTACCATTTGGCCTTTAATGACTGCCTTTTAAATATAAATAGGGTGATTACTGGAGAAATGAAGGAACTTAATTGAATACGTTTTCTTCCTATAAATGGAAGATTTTACATAGCTCCCCCCCAAAAAAAAATGTCCCTGGTTAAGCAAAGATCCAAATATGCAATACTATTTTCCTTTACAGTATAAGAAAAAGGACAAGATTCAGTTGAATCATTCAAAAAATCAAAAAATTCATATAACATTTGCTGTGGACCACACCAAGCTAGGAACAAATCATCCAAAAAGCGAGTATAAAGTTTTATAAACTCCATATACTTTGAATTAAACAAGCATTTCATTTCCCAGTAAGCCATTACTGCATTGGCATATAATGGGCACACTGGGGAGCCCATAGCTACTCCTCTAACTTGCTTAAAATAGTGGCCCTCATAAAAAATATAATTACTATCCAATACCAATTCAATCAGCTGGGAAAGTGTGTTAATTTTATCCTGACCTACATATAGAACACTTGTAAAAAATTCCATAAACCATTCTAAGCCTAAATCATGTGGGATACAAATATATAAAGCCTTCATGTCCACTGTAACTAATATCAAATCATTCAGTGAACAAGCATTTAGTTGATTACACTTTGTCAATAAATCCCATGACCCGGCTTAAATATTTCAATGTTGCTAACTTATTTTTGAATTGACTATCAATATACTTTGCTATATAATATGTTTTTGATTGTCCCCATCCACAATTGGTCGTAAAGGTGGATTTTCAAGGTCCTTGTGCATTTTGGAGGCACCAAATATAGAAGCAACTTTGGGTGTATTAATATACATATACTCATATTCTTCTTCATTGATCTGCCCCTGAAATAAATTATTTAACCAATAATCAATTCTACTAGAAGAAATATTCACTTCATTAACAGATGTTTTCACATAACTTTCATCACATGACAGACTTAACATTTTTTGTTGATAATCAACATAATCCATAACTATAAGGCCACCGCCCTTATCTGGTTTCATTAATCTAATGTCACTTTTTTCTTTTAATTCTTGCATTATCTTTTCTGAAAAAAGTAAGATTCACATTCTTATTATTGTCACCTCGGCCTTTTAGTAAGTGTCTTACATCCATTTCACAGACACGGTCAACATTTTTTAATGTAGGGTGTAATTCAGGGTTGCCATTATAGGTGTATTTAATGAGTGCTTTTACTGTGATTATTTGTCTGAAGAAGGTTGGAAGGTCTAACCGAAAGCACTTACCATATTAATAAAGTATTTTTGGAGTACAGTCCTAGTACTTGCTGGCATTTTTCTGGATTGTTGGCTGAATTTGGAATAACCAGACCACCCCCCACAATCCTTCTGTGGTACCAACTTTGTCAAACAATAGCCAGACCTTCCCCATACTCCTTCTGTGGTACCAAACTTGTCAGTTTAGTCTAAAAGTTCAGCTTGTTCATATGTTGCCAATAACTTTCACTTCAAATACATGGTAAGTTAGCTTGTAGTATTAAACTGTCTTTAAATTATGGGATCATAGGAGGTTACTAGGCTAACAGCCCCACAGCATTTTTCAGACTGCATTTTTTATAAGCAGATAAATGGATAAAAACAACATTTCAGTGTCCAAAAAAGGGTCTTACTCCAGAAAAATTCTGAGTGGTATGAAAAAGGGCCATGACACAGTTATGGAGAACTGGCAGTAATGACTGCTTATTTAAAGGGAATGCCAAAGTTGACCAGTCTTTGGAGTCTTATTAATGACAATTTGGCAGGGGACAGGAAGGAGGGATGTTGAACCAGTTGAAAATCAGACAACATGGATCTACCATTATGGTACGTATATTATTTTTGTATCCAACGTAAGTCTGTTTTTGTCTGATTCAGCTATGGGACAGATTCCCAAGCATACAGTCCTGGGTGGTATCAAGGAAGGAAACTCCTAACAAAGGATGAATGAGATATGAATTTTTTATCCAATTTAAAATAAGGCACAAATGTATGAATTGTTGACTAACTGGCAGCTGCACAGATATCATTAATAGGAAATCTACTGGCAAAGCCTGTAGATGTGGCCACGGCCCTTGTGTAATTGTAGATTGTAAAGATAAACCCTTTTTACTGCACACAAAAGTAATACGATCAAATAACCATCTAGAAAAAAGTAACCTTAGCCACTGGCTTGCCCATTTTTGTTTGGAGAATGCCACAAAAAGTTGATCAGACTTTCTAAAAGACTTAGTTCTGTGACGATAAAACATGAGTTGGCGATGAATGACCACCAGAAATATTGTTTTTCAAGACAGGAATTTCAAATCCACCGATGCTGCTGGCTCAAAATGCAAGTCAGTCAATGCTTGCAACATGATTGTAACATCAAAAGGAGGAGCTGGGTCACTAACTGGGGGCAGAAGTAGGAAACTTCTCTTTAAAAAGGCTTTGGAAATTTCACTAAGGCTATAGATGAGTTGTTCTGGCCTATGTGAAAGCTAGAGATGGCTGTCAACCACACTCAGTTGAGTAGCTCAACTCATGAAAAAGTTCTGACAGAAACTCTAAAATGAAGGGAACAGGAGCTGAAAAGGGGTCTAGACCTTTGGATGATAGCCATACAGAAAATATTTTCCAGTTGCTGCAGTGCACCTTGGTGGTGGCATATTTTTGAGAGTCTAATGAGATATGAAAAGCAGATGAGGCAAGACTGGCATCTCTGACTAATGTTTGAATTGGAGGAGCTAAGTGGTTAACTTCATGGATTTCTGATCTGGGGGAGTTAGTCTGGACAGGTGAAACAAGAGATTTGGATATAGATTAAGTTTCCAGGCAGAGTGTACTAGAAGAGACCATAGGAATAGAAATCAAGTCTGCCGAGGCCAAAAAGGGGCAAAGAGGATCACCCCGACCTTGCACATTTTTGCTTTCAGTATAAGTCTGTTCATTACAAGCAATGGTGAAAACTCATAAAAGAGACCCAAGGGCCATGTGTGGACCAGTGCATCCTTCGGTGACTGTCCCTGTGGAGGGATCAGGGCAAAGTAACTGCTGCACTTATGATTCAGATGAGATCCAAAAAGATTGCAGCGAGGCTGGCCCCAGTGACTGAAGATCAAGTTTGTCACTGCTGGACTGAGGGACCACTAGTGAGCTATTAGTATAGACCTGCTCAGTTTGCATGCTAGAACACTGAATGACCCCAGGATACGAGTTGCTATAAGAAAGTGGTGTGACAAAATTGTCCATTGCCATCTCATGGCTGTGCGGCATATGGGGCAAGAAGAGGTAGCCCCCTGTTTGTTGATATAGCAGACTACCAATATGTTGTCTGTATGTATCCGAATCACATCTCTGGGGAGGCTGTCCTGAAAGGCTTGCAAAACTAGGACTACTCATCTCCAGAACATCTAATGTGAATATTTACCCCTGCATGTGACCATGTGCCCTGAACAGTCTTTCCTTTGAAATGTCCTCACCCAGCCATCCACTGTAGAAGGGAAGCATCTGTTGTCACAACTGTCAAAGGGGAACTTGTTCAGAACAGTTGTCTGTTCATCAATGAAGGAGAGGTTATCCACCAAAATATGTGCCATCTCAAATCTGAGTTATCAAATCTGAGTTAATTTTATTTTGGCTTGGAGAGGATGGACTGAGACCACTGTACTACTGAAGTCCATTGAAGAACCTTCATAAAACATCTGGCAAACAGGATTTCGAGTACTGTGGATGCTGTAAGAGCCACAGGTGAAGGATCAATCTTGCTGGAGGACAGGGGTGTTGAACTTGTGAGGCAGTGAAGAAGACAAAGAAAGTACAGTTGTGTACACTTACCATAAATGTAGATGTTCAAGTGTATTCACTGTTGCAGTCATTACATTTGGGTAATCTGCTTGTAGGTTGCCCTCAGTCGGCCTGATTAACAAAGCCTTGGGTCCTGCGTTGGTTGCTGTCCTTTTTTCCATGACATCAGGTTGTCAGGGGTATAAAGCATGCAGCCGATGTCATTACATTAGTTTTTCTTGCCCCAGATGTCAGTTGCCCCCTGAATGGGGAGCAAATAAAATTAAAAACACAAAAATATACCTCCAACCAAAAGCAAATACACCAAAAAGGCTTTTAAGCATAGTAACAGAAAGGAGAGGTATAGTCAGAGAAAAACAGGGGGCTGGAGGGAGGGTAACAAGGACTGCAATAGTGAATACACTCGCACATCTACATTTATGGTAAGTATACACAACTGTACTATGTTCTTCGTATTATACTGTTGCAGTCATTACATTTGGGTAGATTCCCAAAGCTACGGTTGGGAGGAGGAATTTAGATAGCATTAGGGCCAGCTATAAGGCCCTGCAAGACTGCAGTGGCAAAGCCAGCTCTGGATTTAGAGAAAAATGGCAAATAATAATGCTTGGTGAAAGTATGTACAGAATGCATGTAGCAGTTTCTAGGATGTCCCTGGTAGGGAAGCCTCTGCGAAAGGCTGTAGAGGTAGATGCAGCCCTGGTGGAGTGAGGTCTGATCACCTGGGGGACAGGTTTTCCATGGTGCTTATAGTAGAAATGAATGCAATGGCTTATCCATTTAGAAATGGTTTGCTTTGAAATAGCCTTCCCCTCTGCCCCTGCAGCAAATGCCACCAGCAGTAGTTCAGATTTCCTTTGAGGTTTGGTCATGTCCAAGTAGAATCTAAGTTGTCTGTGCACATCTAAGGAATGCAGTATCCATTCCCCTTTACTCTGTGGATTGGGAAAGAAGGTTGGCAAATGAATGGACTGATTAAGAGCCACACTGGATACCACCTTGGGCATAAAGGATGGATTGGTTCTGAGGGACACCCTGTCCGCATGAAAGATGATGAAAGGCTCCATTGCCATAAGGGCCTGTAATTCAGATACCCTTCTAGCTGAAGTGATTGCTAAAAGGAAAACTGTTTTACAAGAAAGAAATTTTAAGTCTGCAGTAGCAGCTGGTTTGAAAGGAGGTAGGGTGAGTTTCTCCAAGACAAAGTTAAGGTCCCAGGCTGGGGATGGAGCTCTCCTGGGTGGTCTCAAATTTTTGGCCCCTCTGAGGAACTGCTTGAGCAGTGGATGAGAGAAGAGGGGCAGTTCTGTGTTATAATGAGCTGAAATGGCTGAGGCATGGATTTTAATGGAGGAAAATGACAAGCCCTTGTGAAGCATCTCAGTTAAGTATTGTAGAATCTGAGGTAAACTGGGCACTGCTGTGCTCATCCTTGAAAGTGGTTCCAGGCACAGAATCTTTTACATTTTTGAGCATAAGATTTTCTAGTACTACGCCTCCTTGCCTCTAAAATGATATCCATCACAGGTTTGCTGAGGGATGGTAAGGGAGAGATTAAGTAATTAGCTAGGCTGCAAGGTTCAGTGTTGGAAGCTGAGGGTGCAGAATCTGGTTCTCCTGCTGAGACAGCAGGGAAGGAGTCTGAGGCAGGTGCCATGGAGATAACCGTGACACACTGCGCAGGAGCGGGTACCAGTGTTGGCACTGCCCGTCTGGAGCAATCAAAATCATCCTTGGTTTGTCCTGTTTGATTTTTAGTAGTACTTTGGAGAGCAGAGGCAGAGGGGGGAAGGCACAGACTGATAGGTTCTTCCAGCTGAAGGACAGAGCATCCACTTTCCAGGCTTGTTTGTGGGGAGTCCTTATGCAAATTATTTCTAATTGGTAGTTCTGGGGAGAGGCAAACAGGTCTATATCTGGGATCCCCCATTTGCTTGTCAACATGTTGAAAATCCTTGGTTCCAGTTTCCACTTGTGTGGGTCCATGAGGTTTCAGCTTGGTCCGTCTGCCAACGTATTTAATTTTCCTGGCAGGAATTGAGCTTGTAGGTGCACTTGGTAGCTCAAGGCTGTGTTCCACAATGCCATGGCTAGTCTGCAGAGGGGGTAAGAATGTGTACCTCCCTGCTTGTTTACGTACCAGATAACAGTGGTGTTGTCCATCTTTACCATTAATTGTCCTGGAAGAATACGGTCCTTGAAGGCTGTCGGAGCATTCTGTACAGCTAACATTTCTTTCTGATTGATATGCAGGTGCATTTGACTTGGACTCAATTTGCCCTGAATGCACTTCCCTGCCAGGTGAGCCCCCCATGAGTGCACTTCCCTGTCAGTGAGCCCCCCATGCATAGTCTGATGCATCTGTTGTTAAGGTATGGGCGGCAGGGGGTGGTGTAAAAAGTAGTCCCTTGTTGTGGTGGCAGGCCTCTGCCCAAACGAACTCTAGGTGGGAATTATTAACAGTTCCAAATACCAGTCACTTTTGGCTCAAAACCTCCAGGCCTCTGCTAGAAAGCTGAAAGCTGAAGATGAAGAGGAATTTCACCTTTCAGCATGACAATGACCTCAAGCATACATCCAAATCAACAAAAGAATGGCTTAACCAGAAGAAAATTATTTGGAATGGCCCAGCCAAAGCCCGGAACTAAATCCAATAGAAAATCTATGGGGTGACCTGAACAGGGCTGTGCACAAGAGATGCCCTTGCAACCTGACAGATTTGGAGCGCTTTTGCAAGGAAGAGTGGGCAAATATTGCCAAGTCAAGATGTGCCATGCTGATATAGACTCCTACCCAAGAAGACTGAATGCTGTAATTAAATCAAAAGGTGCTTCAACAAAGTATTAGTTTAAGGGTGTGCACACTTATGCAACCAACTTATTGTATGTTTTTTATTTTTTTATATTTTCCCCTATCAGATTTGTTTGTTTTTCAACTGAATTGTACATGTTATAGGTCACATTAAAGGTGGGAAAAGTTTTGAAATGATTTATTGTGGTCTCATGTTTTTATATCACAAAAAGCTGGCATTTTAACTTTTTATATCCACTGTGTGTGTGTGTGTGTGTGTGTGTGTGTGTGTGTGTGTGTGTGTGTGCGTGCGTGTGTGCATGTGTATATATATCTATGTGTATGTACGCACACACACACACACACACACACACACACACACACACACACACACACACACACACACAAAGTAAGCTCTCGGTTAACTAGCATCTATGGGGATTGGTAGATGCTGGATAACTACTGTTTCTGGTTGCTTAAGAGCTACTATTAAAAACAGGTCTGACTAATACTTTATCCTATAGTATTTGCTTGGTTTGACTTGTTCTTAGGTTGGGGAGAGGGGGAATTTATTCCTATCTTCCTTTTTAGAACTCTAAAAACGTAAGGTATGTTTCTGCGGGGAGGAAACAGAAAGTGCAACACATGAAAATTGTACTGTACTACTTCTATTTTTTTTTTTTCTGGTTGCTTGAGTTCCGGTTCACTGTGTACACATACACATGTATATGCACAGTGGATATAAAATGTGTATACACCCCTGTTAAAATGCCAGGTTTTTGTGATATAAAAAAATGAGACCACAATAAATCATTTCAAAACTTTTCCCTCCTTTAACGTGACCTATAATCTGTACAATTCAATTGAAAAACAAATCTGTTATAAAAAACGTACAATAAGCTGGTTGCATAAGTGTGCATACCCTTAAACTAATACTTTGCTGAAGCACCTTTTGGTTAAGTTAGTAGGAAGGAATTACTCAGGGTTCTAGCACCCCAAGAAGAAGAGGAAATAGGTGGAGTTGAAGAAGAATGGCAGCGCCCCAAAACAGCATGTCTGTGAACTGCAGAACAAATATGTGGCAGAGTCAGGTATGGAAATAACGTACATAAGGAAAGCTGGTGGTGGAATGCAGAAGTCCAGGAAGTCATAAAAAAAGAAAGAAGGAGTGTAGGAAAAAGTGGAAGATAGAAAAAACCGACCAGGTTAGGAAGGAATACTGATTGCCTAACAAAGAAGCTAAGTAAGTAACTGCAATAGCAAAGAATAGGGCATCAGAGGCACTCTACCAACTTCTGGAAAGTTACTTATTAGGTGGCACAAAGAAACTATACGAGGTTGGAAGGCAAAGACAGAAAGATAACGAAAATAGTCAGGCGACCTTCATAAGGGATGTCAGCAACAACCTGTTCACCAGTCCACAGGACATCAAAGGCAGATAGAATGAGTGCTTCCAACACGTTCTGAATGAAGAAAACCCCATAGAAGCTGTACTGCCCCAGACAAAGCCTACAATGAGACAAGAAGAGGAACCCACTGTAGAAGAAGTAAGAACAGTACTAAAGAAAATGAAGTCAGGGAAAGCATCAGGCTCAGATGAGGTCACAGCAGGTATGATAAAGATGCTTTGTGAAATATTGGAGAAATGGTTCCAGAGGGTAGTCATAACAGTGTGGAGAGAAAGGCATAGCTCAGATGACTGGAAAATAAGCATACTCTACCCAGTGTACAAGAACAAAGGGGACATCCACCACTGTGGGCAGTACAGAGGACACAAACTCCTATCACATTGCATGAAAGTTCTAGACAGTGTGAATGACAAACGGATGTGCAGAGTAGAAGAATGTAAGATGAGCAGTTTGGATTCAGATCAGGATGCAGCACAACTGACCCAATGTTTGCAGTGAGACAGATAGTTGAGAAGAAGCTAGAGATGAGGAAAGAGTCTAACTGGGCATTCCTAGACTTGGAGAAAGCATATGACAAGGTCCCAAGAAAGCTGATCTGGGCAGTGCTGCAGTGGCTCGAAGTCCCAGAAACACTGGTAGAATTAGTGCAGGCTATGTACAAGGACCCAATGACTCAAGTACGAACAGTGTTCAGCCTCACAGAGGGGTTCCCAGTGGGAGTGGGTGTACACCAGGGTTCAGCTCCAAGTCCACTACTGTTCATAATGGTGATGGACTAAATTAGCAAACAGGTTGGAGGGGACAGATCAACAAAGTTGCTGTATGCAGATGATGTGGCATTACAGGCAAACTTTGAGCAAGAACTCCAGCAAAGTATACAGCAATGGAATGTAAAACTGAAGGTGCATGGGGTGAAACTAAGCACAGATAAGACGGTGGGAATGGCAGCAAACTGGAGAAATCAGAAGAAGCTGAGAACTGAGATAGAAGGGAAGATAGTGGAGCAGGCAAATGGCTTCAAGTATCTGGGAGAGGTGGTTGAAGAGAAGGGAAGTCTGAATGAAGAGGTCAAAGCTAGAATCAGAGGGGCTGCAGCCAACTGGCATAGAGTGTCAGGTGTAGTGTATGCTAGAAGTCTAAACCTCAAAATGCACTCTCTCGAGGCACTCCTGAAAATGGAGAACATCGATATCTGTGCAGTAACCGAGACCTGGTTCAAGGCTCCAGAGAGCACCCCTGCAATACCAGGCTACAACTCTTACCACACTTTTCGGCCACCAAACCAGGATCGAAACACTAAAGGTGGAGGAGTGTCCATATTCACCAAGGATATTCACACCACCAGGTTAGTTGCCCAACACAATGCATCTGATATTCTCCAGGTGCAACTAACACTAGGTATACAGATCCCCCACCATGCCCCAAGATTCTCACTACACCTTTCTAACATACTGAAAAATATTAATATACAACCAAACACCCTAATACTGGGTGATTTCAACTACCCTGCCATTAACTGGGAAAACTACTCGTGTACCAACACCTTTCCCCAACGGTTCTTGGAATTCATAAATTCCAATGCCCTGGATCAACTAATCCATAGTCCCACCAGGGGCTCCAATATCCTAGATCTGGTCATTACCAACATGGGAAATCGATGCTCCACACCTATGGTCACCCCCTTGTTGGTCAGGTCAGACCATAAGCTAATCACCCTTAACATCCACATCCCACCCCCCAGTAAGGAAACCTCCATAAAAAACTTCTCCAAAGCCATCTTCATGCTACTCAAGCCAGAAGTTACAAACTTCATGACACCCATGCAGATGGCAACTGAAAGTTCGACTGCTGACTCCTACACTAAGGCATGGTACGAGCACATCCACTCATGCATGAATCGTGCCATCCCAAATAGAACCAAGATGCTCTCCTCCAAAAAAAGGAAGCCAAAATGGTGGTCCCCTGCCATAAACAAACTTTACAACAAAGAGAAAAATCCCAGGATGCAAAAAATTCCCTTACCAGCCTCAGTAAGAAGCTGAGATCCCTCATAAAACCCTCAAAAGCTAGTTACGAAAATAAAATTGCCAAAGATTCCAAAGACAACCACAAGGCATTCTATAACTATGTCAAGAATCTAAATGGCAATGCTCAGATCTGCTCTGCGCTACAACAGAATGGCATTAAATATACTGATCCTAAGGATATTGCCAGTATCCTGGTAGACTGATTCATTGCCAACTTCACCCCCTCACCCCCTAAATGGCCCATCTCAACATCAGAAGATTGCCAAATTCCAGTAATAATGGCCACACAGGTAAAAAAACGCACTCTCCAAAGCTAAGAATACAGCATCCATGGGACCAGATGACATCCCAGGCTGTGTACTACATGAACTACAAAATGAACTGGCACCTCACCTAAGTGTCATGTTTAATCATACCCTCACCTCAGGCTTCATACCCACTGAGTGGCGCAGAGCTACAGTTGTCCCACTCCACAAGAGGGTATCCACCTTGGATCCCAGGAACTACCGCCCCATCAGTCTGACGAGCCTGATCTGCAAGGCCATGGAACGTATTATCATGGAACTTATAAACAAAGACATTGGCAACCTTAAAACACTGGACCCCATCCAGTTTGGGTTCGTGAAGGGCCGATCTTGTCTACTGAACCTGATTGACTTCTTCGAATCAGTCTCCAGAGCTGTGGACGAGGGTAAGGCAGTTCACACAGCCTATCTGCCTTTGACACCATCCCCCACTCTGGAATCATAGATAAACTTACTAAGCTGGGCATTAATCCCTATGTCACTCGAAGGGTTGCCAACTGGCTTACTGACAGAACCCACACTGTAAAAGTAGCTGACTCCAAATCCAGCTCCAGACAAGTGACAAGTGGAGTACCTCAGGGTTCAGTCCTAGGATCTCTCTTGTTTGGCATCTACTTCTCTGAAATACAGGCCAACAGTAAGGGTCTCTGGCTAACAAAGTTCACAGATGACTGCAAACTGGGAGCCATTACTGAATCCCCAAATGTGGATACTCTACAAAAGGGCCTTACAGAAACAGATGCTTGGTGCCAGAGCCATGGGCTCAAGCTCAATGCCAAGAAATGTACAGTTATCCCCTTTGGGAAAAAAACACATACCCGTGAATTACCACACAGGTGGCAGTACACTAAACACCGAAAGTGTGATAAGAGACTTAGGGACACAGGTGGACAGTGGTCTCACCTTCAATAACCACATCGCCACAATAGTCAGAAAATCCTTCTATGTGGCACACCTCATCACTAAGGGCTTTTCATCAAGAAAAAGGAGGTCATTGTCCCACTGTACTCATCCCTCATTAGACCCATTATAGAATACAACGCCCCATTTGGTATGTACCTCTCAACACATCTGCAACAACTGGAAAGGCCGGAGAAATACCTCACTAAAAGAATCACAGGCCTAATGCAGATGCCCTATGCTGATCGCCTTAAAAAACTCCAGCTATACTCTGTCGCATATCGTCTACTCCAAGGCGATCTCTGCTTAACATACAAGGCCATGTCTAACCCAGAGCTGTTGGACATGCTACACTTAAAGAAATCCCTCATTGCCACACACTCCAGGGATCTAAACCTTGTCATCACAATAAACAAAACATGCTGGAGGGATAGGTTCCTGTGACCCAGAGACTCCCCAAACTCTGGAATAGACTGCCCGTACATGTCAAGCAGAGCGCCTCTTTGGCCCTCTTCAAAAGGAACCTTGATGATTGGATGGGAGAAAGGAAATTCACCCTGGGGATCACGTCAGTCGCCCTGCTAGACAGGAGTCCAGGAAAGTACATAGTGCGGGAAGAAATAGCCAGGGAATTGTTTGGCTAGGCCTGTACAGGCCCTAGAGCCGATAGCCTAGTACCAACTATGAACCTATGACAGAAGAATGCCAAAAAAACTGAAAAGTAATGTATAACAAGACAGTGATGTGACCAGTACTATTGCATGGTACAGAAATCTGGGCAGTAAAGGCAGAGCAGATGAAGAAGCTACAGGTGATGGAAATGAAGTGCTTGAGAAGGGTGGTAAGATGCAGTCTGTGGGACAGATGAAGAAATGAGGACATCAGAGCAGAAGCTAAAGTAGCTCCAATTGCAGAAAAGATCAAAGAGAACAGATTATGGTGGTTTAGACATGTACAGAAAAGCAAGAGACAATCTGGTGAAGAAGATCTGGGACAGACAGGAAGAGGGTAAGATGATTCAGGACAGTGAAGCCATGGAATTAAATGGAGAATGAAATATGTACAAAAGCAGATAGGTGGAGATGACTTAAGTTCCCACAGATGCAGATGTAGGCAGTGATGGCTTCCATCTTAGGGGGAAACAAGGAGCAACCTACAGGCCAGGTGGATACTTAAGAACACAGGGTCTATATTAAATCACTGAATGCTTAAAAAGT
Organism: Protopterus annectens; assembly: GCF_019279795.1. Taxonomy (NCBI): domain Eukaryota; kingdom Metazoa; phylum Chordata; order Ceratodontiformes; family Protopteridae; genus Protopterus; species Protopterus annectens. The sequence continues at coordinate 256,981,986 of NC_056737.1, forward strand.
GAATGATGATTGAGCAATAGAGAAACCTTACAATGTCTAAGTGTCAGAACATCAATTTTTTTCCACGGGAAAAAAAAAATCGCTGTTCCAACAACAAAAAAATAAATAAAAATAAAAATGAATTTAAACATTAAATGGGGGGCTTTGCCCCCCCCCCCCACACCCCCTACTTAAATATACCAACTCTGAGACTGCACCACAGTGCCGAAAACGGCAAAGTACCAAAGTGGCCAAGCAAATTCTTTCCCAGGGAAAGAATTTGCTTGACAGCCGCTTCGATATTTTCTATTTTCTGCCTTTTAAGTTCGACCAAGATGCATTCGAAAGAATGCGTCTTCGGTCTTCTAATATAGAACCTAGAATACAGAGCCCCAAGGGTCCAAACAGATTAGACTGACAAGACAGGCTATTAAACATTAGGAGGAACTTAGGGGTGGAGGGATTAAAGTAAAGATGATATTAAGTGGAATGAGGAGGGAGCTGAAAATTCAATCAAAAAGGAGATTGCAAAGAAAGTGAAACGACTTTTGTGTGGTACTGAAGTTGTAAGAAAATGAGCTGCAGTACTTACTAAAATGGTAAGACAAAAGGTGAAAGACAGAAGTGATAGTGATTGTGGTGATAAGATGGTAGGGGAAGGAGAAAGACTGTCAAAGGCACAAAGTGCTCATGGGTGACAGTGCAGTGTTGCCTGGGTACGAAAGAGGAATACTAGGCAAGTGTTCATAGGAGACATATGTTGCCTAGCCATAAACACCTTTAAGTAGAAACACTTAAAAATATTCTTGCCAAACTTTACAAACACTTAATAGTGCTCAATTCCCAAACTGGGCAGAGACAAACATAACAACCTCGGTGTAAATTTCTGTCTTCTCATCTAATTATTAAGAATAGCCTCAAAGGCAGACAAAGCAGTACTTTGCTTGACCTGTATAGGTAACTTATTCCATGGGCTGGGAATATATTGCGTTGGGAACCTATACCTGTAGTGAGTCTTGTTAATTTGTTGGTGTATATGTTGTTTCCTAGTACTGGTTTTGCAAAGAAACATGAAGTCAAAGAGGGGTGGGTCTTTCATGTTTCAAAAAGTGAAGCAGCTGAATAAAGAATGTAGTGTTGGTTAGATATGAGGCATTTGAACCAGTTTTCTAGACAATGGGTACAAACCACATTCTCAGCTTGTTTTTACATGTCATCTCTTATACTTTATGTACTTCAACTGTATACTTTGTTATTTGTACCATACACATGATATTGTGCTTACACTCCTGTAAATGCTTTGTCTTATAACTTTAATTTACAACCATTGTTTTTAATATATTTGTTCTAACAGGCCAGAGTCCTGGCCAAAAAGTGTCTTTCAAACAGACCACCAAACTGGTTAGCAAATTGAAAAATAAATATCCCCAATGCATTGTCAAATGCTGCAGTAAAAACTTCTTGAGGAGACCCCCAAACCTTATGACCCTTGGAGATGTTGAGAGTGGGCTGCAAGAGGCCCTGCAAGATGTTTGTGGCAAATCCTACCCTTGTAATGGGAAAGCCAGGTTGTGATGTTTAGAAAAAGTGTGGACTCTTATCAGACAGACACTTCCAAAATGGACTGTGTGCTATCCTTTCTTAGAAAAGCAGTGGAAGCTGCAGTGTGTTTAGTATAATGTGACCTCACTTGCATTGAGACAGTCTTGCTATGTATGGAATGAACAGCAGAAGGTCTGCCCTCCCTACCTTGCACAAAGGACACAGACGACTGGACTGGCCTGTTTTCCTTTTTGCACTTCTTTTGCCCAGATAACATCTCAGCTATCTATGCATGTCTAGGGAATGCAATATCCTTTCACCTGTCTTTTGGGGTGTACAGTAAAAATGCAGGAAGGTAAAACAGCCTGATTCAAGGGCATCTTGGTTGCCAACTTAAACATGAAAGAAGAGCTAGTGTGCCAGGTGACTCTGTCCGTGTGGAAGAGGAATAAATGCTCTTTGCAGATAAGGGCCTGTGGAGTTGTTTATGCAATTTCACAAAATATTTAAATCATTCAGATAGTGACATAAAACAATTATTTTCCATTAACGGGAACTCAGGAAATGTTTCTTTTGTTGTGAAGTCTCAGGATATTTACTATCATTTTTTTTCTCAGGACACAACTGCCCAACTCGAGAATGTCCTGCATAAAGAGGTACTATGCACTGGAAAGACCTACAGCACAGACTCAATGCTGTTCAACTACTGGTAACAGATTAAAAAAAACATCTTCAAACCACATGAGAAAAAAAGTCATATGCACTTTGCTGGGTGACTAACAATTCTAATTACAGTAATGCAAGAGCTACACTCTCCACCCCACAGGAAATGCTACCAACCCATTACTGATTTTACTGCTGATGCACGCCTGCAACAACCAAAAGAGGAAATAAGTAAAAAGGCATCAATGACTTTAGCAATGCAAACAGTTACATTCAGTTCCTTTTTGAAACTATGGATTCCTTATCTGTATCAAAATTAAAACCAGTACACTGAATAAGCACTTAAATCTCTTTACAGTACGCCTACATACAAAATATAAATATCAAATCCCTAACACATCACGATGTACCAGCATAGTAAACCTACATTTTTATAACGCTAGCTTTCACAGGCTTACGTTTATGTGAAATAACAATCCTGCTTGGGTTTTATAGGTTGAAATGGCAGATACAACGGTTTAGGTTGCCAACATCAGTGCTAAGCAGTAACTCCTGCCACTGCCCTTTTACACGGTTACTGAGGGGAACTGAGGTGAACTGCAGTATCAGGCAGCAATCAAGAAATCAGTATACAACTGTTTTCAATAAGAGACAAAAGTAACTTAATACTCAATTCTATGAAAGAACATGGGAAAGTAATGCAAAACTGACTTGAGGTAAGGGAATGGAAAACTGTCTGGTATCATGGTACAAAGAATGCATTCTTTGAAAAAATAAAGCTCTAGTTATGCCAAGAGAGGTTCTTTGAGTGGCTTACCTCAATTCAGTCTGATAAGACAGTGCCTTCAATAAGCTAACCCATACCAACTGAGAAATGCAGCCATGCCTTCCCTTAAGCAGATGAGTTTGGCTCTGGTCTACTGATTCTATCCCATATTGTATGCCTACTGCAAAGGCAGCATAATAATATATATGCATACTACAACCTTTTGCAAAGGTTGCCCAAAATATTCCTCCTTACCTTTTGTTCCCAAACTGGTTTGCAATAGTTGCCAATGATGCCTTAAGGATGGCACTCTTGAGAACATCAATATGTACATTATCAAATGCCGAATTCCAAAGTTAGAACTTTTCCTAAAAGCGCAAAAAATGTTTTCTGCAAGGGTGAAAGGGCCCTTTACCTCCAATGTATGTATGCATGTGCGTGTGGGGGCTTGGCCAAAGAATTTCTTAGGGCTGTGGACCTCAAAGCATGATAAAAATCCAGTGGTACCTCAGATTAGTGTGATGCCAACAGTTGAAATCCCTAGACCAATTAGAATACAAATTACCACGGTGAATAACACTTGAAATTCCTAGACCACTTAGAATACAAATTACCACGGTGAATAAAACAGATAAATTCGAAGTGTGCAGTCCCCATTGTCCAAGTCATTCACAATCAGACCCTCACCACAGACGCATCAGATCCCACTTCAGGAGCATTTTCTGAAGACCTCAAGGTCAAAGGGACCTGTCTAGTATCACAGAGGAGACTGCACATCAATGTCAAGGAGATACTGGCTCTAATTCAGAGATTAAGGGCCATAAGTCAATTTTGGAGAGATGGGACCTTGAAAGTAGTGCGCGACAATACTGCTATGTGGTACATCCACAAACAGGAAGGACAACAGCTTGCCAGTTCTGTAGACTAGCTATGACAGCTATTATATCCCCTCAGAACTAAACAGCAGCAGACAAGCTGAGAAGGACAAAGGCAGACCCTCACGAGTGGATGTTCACTGGTTCTTCCTACAAATGAGGCATCCCACAGATGGAACAGCTTGAAGTACCCGAAAACAGAAAACTGCCTAAGTTCTGTTCATGAAACCCTTGCAGACAGACTTGCACAGTGGATACATAGACAGGGTTGTATGTTTATGCCTTTGTTCTCTTCTCTGTGATTCACAGGGCAATCCAGAAAGTCCAGGAGCCAGTTACCTAAATAAGTAAATACTCTGAAGCCCTGTTTCCCTAAGAAGCAAAGAATGCAAATCAGAAATTCCCTCTTCTGAATAAGTCTTTGGAAGTCACCTCAAAAAGTCAGTCATCTAAATAAGGAAAAATTTTGGTGTTTGTCTGAGAAGAGCAGTGATTACTAAAGAAAACTTTGTAAAACACAACCAGAGAAAAGTCCAAGCGAAATGTCACATGTTGATGAGAAGTGAAGGAGATTTGTTAATTGCTTTGCAGTCTTTATGTGCAGCAAAGCATCTCATGATCAAACGGCACATTCAATTTATCGTGTGCAGGCACAGGAGGAGGAGCAAATGAACGTTAAACACTTAAAAGGACTATTTTGGGATATTTTTTACACCCCTGAAGTCTAGAATGGACTTTAGCTCCCTACCTTTTTTCAGTAACTTAAAGAATTTGGAATGACTTCATGGTGTTTGTTAGTTTTGAAGGCATTTTGGATGTCTCTCTTTAAAGGAGCAAAATCTGGTTAAGGCTGTTGGTTTCACTGAAATGAAGGCTGACACTGTTTCCTCTGTGAATTGATAAACACTGTGACAAATGGAAAAGATAGAACTGCATTTAAGACGGCTGGATCCTCCTCATTCTATGTCCTACAAGTGTTTATTGAAATTTGTCTAAACAATAGATATCAAATGTAGTTGTATTTTAATGGCATTCCTGAGAAAGCCTAGTCCCAGAAGTGATAAGGAATAGGAAATAAAGAAAATGAGAATAAAACTCAACAGAAATCAGCTACACAGTCAGAGGGAAGGTGAGTAATATTAAAGCAGGAACATGCTCACAAAAATATTTTAATCAAAAATGCAACTCAGGACAATTTCCTTCACACTGACAGCTTTTATGGTGACAAAGAACTGGAGGAAGGCAGCAGAAAGCAGTGCACTGTGAGACGGGATCAGAGCTGTAGCTAAGTTATCTACCATCCTGGACAGTTTCTCAGACAGACACTCCGCAACAAGAAAATGAGAATCAAGAAAAGGTCTTTCTAAAACTGAAAACTAAAATCAGTTTGTTTGTGTCTTTCGGCTTTTCCCAGTTAGGGGTCGCCACAGCGGAACTCCGGTCCGCTAATGATTGGTAGTGGATTTTTACATACCGGGTTACCAGCCCTGATGCACAACCTTCAACGAAGGCATGCCCCATTCACGTATGCCTCCACACAGAAGACGCTCTAGCTGAGAATCGAATGGAACAACGTCTTGCTATGAGGTGACTCTAGCTAAAGCTGCTAATGAAGCACAAGTGCATACATGCACCGATCATAGCTGCTCAGAGTTTGCAAGACTACCCCATTCACTCAGTATCAAATGTTGTTGGCTCCCCCTGTCTTTGGGTCATTCTGCATAAAATGATCTTTCTTCCACTAGGATGATTTGCACCCTGCAAAAAAATATTTTTCAGTATGAATACACTGACAGCTTTGAGTGTCACAAGATAAGGCTGCTAAAATCATGCATAATACTGAGCTTGCAGCCACTGCTACTGCTAAAGGAAAATGACACTTCAAGTGTTAATGCACTTCATCTTTTTAAAACCATTTTACCCTGAAATGTTGGACTTTCTTACCATAAGCAACTTGTCTTGGCTTTAGTGTATGCCTTTCTGACCCATAAGCAACTTTTTAAACTTTCTCTGTTCCTCTGTCCTGTTGCTTAAACATTCCTTAACCTCGACCATCAGCGATTGTTTTCCTTGGGCTAAAACCTCTACCTGTTATGGGTTCCAACCTGCTATCCTCTGGCTTGCTACGTTCCCTACCCTACCCTCAATTCCCAACCACCCCTCCATCCTTATCTACATTTATACTGCATATATCCCCTCCCCTACCTCATTCATATCTCATCCTCTTTCTACTAGCCTAACCAACCCCTGCTACAAATTTATTATCCAACAGCATTCACCCAAATTCTTCACAATCTTACGTCACCTTACCTCCACTACTCCTTATTTAATTTACCCTTCTCTGTCGTTATAACATTAAAATCTACACTTTTTATTTTCCTTTTCCCCATTTACAATAGATCACGCCTTCCTCCTCATGAAGTCCTTCTTTATTACCCTTGCTTTCAGAATACTGACCCAAAATATAATGCCCACAAACCTTTTATTATACATATCACCCACTTAATTATTCTCTTCCTAACACTTCCTCTGACAATTTCACTCCACTATACCATGGCTTATTCTGCATTTCTCTGACTATACTCTATTAAACTCTATTAAAAATAAAAGTTATGCACTCCGCATAACTAGGCATCTGTGTTGTCCATTTTCATTCTTCCTGAATGAATGGGTTATGGATCCAAGCCTCGGATCAGACTTGGCCACATACTTTTGGATCCAACTCTCAAGCTCCTCTCCCTACCTATAATGTCCAATTCCATTTTCAATACCTCAGATTCAGTTTGCTGCCATAAAAATCACCATAAATTAGATAAAGATAGGGACAGCTCAAAGAGCAGAGCTCAAACTCGGAATTACAAGTTCCGATAAATTAGTTGAACAGGCTACTTTGAAAGATTTTGGGAAGTGGGAAGGATGGGGAGGAAGTTGAGGAAGAATGAAAATGGACAACACAGATGCCTAGTTATGTTGAGTACATAACCTTTACATCTGATGTTGTACAGCTATGTTAGTCTTGGGTGGCCCTGATGGAAGGATATTCCAGAGAACCTCTGAGCCAAAGGCAACTCTGATTCTGAATATTAGATCCAATTTGTAATGAGTAACAAAGGTGTGAACATTGGACTATGTGGCTGCTGCGCAAACATCATAAATAGAAATTCTTCCAAGTGATCTTCTCTGGGGTATGTTCAGGGGACGCATCAGAAAAGGGGGGGCAGTTCTTCTACTGGAAGCTAGCTGGAACTGGCTGTCCCTGTGGAATAAGCCTGATGGACTCAGAGCTCGTAACCAAAGAGGGAATAGGGGGTGGATCCAAGGGATGACAGACCAGATCTCTAGAAACAGAAAAAGCCCTTTTCACAAACTTGAAGGCAGACGGATCTGGAGAAGCCGTGGCCACCTGCAATAGAGCCGAGACTTTCTGTATGGATAGAGCACGACTCCAACCAGATCCAAACTAACCAGTGCTGAGGATCTGAGAGGCAGGGATGGATCTGATATCACTGAAATAGATGCCGGCCATGGACCTAATGCTGACTGTTTGGCTCTGGAAACCTTTCCGATCAGAAAAAACTGGAGAGAAACTAGTCAAGGATTCTTGTGGTTTCGAGGAAGTCATTCTCTCTGGATCTGACTCTGGACCTCCTAGAGCTTTCAGATCCTGGGGCTCTGAAACAAAAGGGAGGATCAGAAAAGGAGATATTACTGTGTGAGCAGTGGCCTGATGATTCACAGATCCAATAGGGGATGAAGCTGAAATGACCCCACATGGATCCGAGTTCTGAGGAACTTTCACATCATCATATCCAAATCTGCTTCAGAAAGACTTCTGTAGGATGTGGCAGACTGGGGTCTAGAGTGCTTTTTTAGGGGTTTGCATGAAGGAGCAATGGAGCCTACAAGAGACTGGATCCAAAATGAACTCAGGGGAGAGCCGTTGGACTAGCTGAAATAATAATCGGATTCAAAGCTTTAGGATCGGAGGATTTTGGATCCAATGTACTTACCTTTGGGTCCAAGGGTGTCGGATCCAATATTTTTGCCACCTTTGGAGCTGGTTCCAAGGAAGTCCTGGCGGACTTCAACAGGGAGTGCGTTTTATACTTTGAAGGAGTTTTAGAGTATTTACTGGGGGATTTAAGCCCCTGAGGGAGAAGCAGTTGAAGGAGGAAGCACACCTTTCAAAATGAGTTTGCTTCATCTAACAGCTAACACTCTGTGTTAAAGGCAACACATATAGAGCAACTGGTATTGAAGTGAGCTGCTCAGAGACAATATACGCACTCCTTGTGGGCATTCAAATTAGGGATTTTGTGCCCACAAGACGTGCATTTTTTAAATCCTGTCAGCTTGTTGGACATGATAGTTAAAGATGGGTACAATGGAGACTAAACTAAAAAAAAAATTAAGACTTTTTTTTTTTTTTTTTTGCAAAAACAGTTTAGAAGAGAAGGAAGAAGAAATTCCAGCGATTTTTGCAGAAACAGTTTAGAAGAGAAGGAAGAAGAAATGCCAGCAATTTTTGCAGAAACAGTTTAGAAGAGAAGGAAGAATAAATACCAGCGATGGTAATGAATTACCCTGTAACTGAAGGTAGAAGATAGAAGGGTATAGACAGGATTACCAACTTTGGTAACAACAGACTATAAAATAAAAAAAATAAATAAAAAAAAAAAAAAAAAAAATATATATATATATATATATATATATATATATACATACACACACACACACACACACACATATATATATATATATATATATATATATATATATATATATATACACACAACATTGCACAGACCTAAAAGACAACAAAACACATCCAAAGAAATTCTGCTCAGTTAAAATTCAATCTCACCTGGCTTTCTGGCTTTTCCTCAACAAACTTGTATCTGGCCTTAGAAATAGCTGCCATATTTAACACTTTCTTCATCGACATCATATCCTATCTTACCTCCATCTCTCATCAATAGCCTTGACACCCCTGCCTTTAATCTCCAACCAGTCTCCACATTATAAGTTAGACAGCTGCTAAAGAAACAGAAACCCTGTTCTTCTGCTGACTATCTCCCTGCCGAGTACCTTAAGCTCTCTGCAGACTCTACTGCATACCCAGTCTCAATTTTCATCAACATATCTATTCCACGCACTCATGCTCCTGCCCTTTAGAAAAAAATCTTTATTATTCCCCTCTGTAAAGGTAACTGCTCTGAAATCTCTTAACTTTAGGTCAACTGCCTGCGTTCCTTGCTAAGATCCTGGTCAAGTGTATTCATAAGCGGCTCCTTCAGTACCTCTTACAAAATGATCTCCTAACCCCAACACATGATTTCCAGCCATGCCACAGCACCAGTACATCTCTCCTCAACTTTTCCTACACCATTAATAAGACTAGATACCAAGAGAAGTTCATCAATACTTTTGTCTATAGATGTCAAAAGCCTTTGATACAGTGTCACATGAGAAAACTTCTGACTCAAATGTCCTTTCTAGGCCTTTCCAAACAAACTCTTCTATGGTCCTCTAACTACCTGTATGAAAGATTATCAATCTATCAAATAGCTCTTGTTTCTCTCTCTTTCCTTTTCTCTTTGTTAAAAAGGTGTTCCTCGAGGTTTTATTCTCAGTCTACTCCTCTAACATTTTCATCAATAATCTATATACATCCTCTCAAAAAGCTTGCCTTGTACAGTGTGCAGATGACTCAACTCTCATCTGCTCTTCTGACAACCCACTACAACTACAATCCATGACACAAGATGCCTTAAACTCAGGTGAACTGTGGTTTCATCAAAACCAACTTTCACTTAACCCCAAAACACTAAACTTCTACTCCCCCTCAAGTCCCATGCCAGTGCAGTAACTTCCACATTGCCTCTCTAAACACATCTACTGAAGTGATCATACAAACTGTTTGGAGTCACCATGGAGGACAGCTTAAAGTTTACTCTTCATATAAAAATTGTATAAAAAAAATCATAAAAAGCTAGATCTGAAATACAGAACAAAAATTCCTTATACCTACAAGCACACTCATCCTATTGGCCTCTTATCTTTTAACCTCGCTTCTCTCTTGCTCACCTATTTTGACCAATATCCAGACCTCTCTCTCTCTCTCAAATCATAACTGGAGCAATGCCAGAATAACAGCTATATTTGCAGCTACCCTGCCACATAAAGCTCATCACTGCTCTGCATTACATGCTGTCAACTAGTTAGAAATACTATACTATCTAGCCCACACACAACTTTTTCTAACCCATACAATACTACACAATCCTCTACCTGTTCTATCTCCTATGTACTTCATTACTAAAACCCAAACAGTACTCTGTCATCTCAAGATAAAACCGTGCTTGAAATCTATAAACCTAAAAAAGGTATGGGACAAACTCTATACTTACACTAAATAGCAAACTATGGAATTCCATCTGAAATTCAATCACAACTACATCTAGCCACAATGTACTTGAGTCTTCTCTTAAAAGAATTTCTCACTAACTCATGGCTATGCCCAAACACATCTCACCTATATGATCTGCATCAACAAATACTTCACATTCACACTAACCACTCATCATACTATCTGTACCTTTCAACACCTGCCCTCTCCCCATTCTTAAGGGAGACTTGTACAGCTTTTTATTTTTTTTCCTAGCATAACAGACCATAATTCTAATACTTAGTTTTGTATATACAGATTGTGGTATTTGTCTTTTTTTGTTTGTTTTTACTGTTGTTACATCACTGGTGTCGCCTCATGCTTTATGTATTCCATTGTCAAATTGTATGCGTATATGCTTTTTTTAAATTACATCTACACCATTGTTTTATTTGAGGTTATCCAACTCTTTCAAGTTGTGTACTCTTACTATAAATGTAGATGTTAGAGTGTTTTCACTGTTGTAGTCCTGGATGTTCATTGTGTTTCACTGTTGCAGTCATTACTCTTGGGTTATCCTGCTGGCAGGCTACCCTCAGTCGGCCAGAATTCCAAAGTCTAGGTCCGGCGTCGGTTGCGGTCACCTCTTCCCTGACGTCAGTGTGCCAGGGGTATAAAAGATGCAGCCGACGCCATTTTCTTCAGTCTTTCTTGCCGTGCGGTGCCCGAAGCAAAAGCAGTTCGCAAGTGCCAGTCAGCAGACTCCTGAGATTTTCAAAGCCGAATTTCAGAACTGAAGTCTTCATTAAAGCTAAGTACCCCGTTGGGGAAACTTTTTTCTTGCTCCAGACCGATGTCAGAAAAAGTTAACAATTGTATTTCTTGTGGGAAGCAAATACCTCATAAGGATTTTCACTCTTACTGTATTCCTTGTCTAGGCCCTGATCACAACGTTGCTAGCTGTCGGTTTTGTGCTAGATTTAACCAATGCACTATTAAGCGTCGGTTCGATTTTGAATTTCATTACTTTGGCCGGAGATTTAATTATATAATGCCGTCGGACTAGCCGACAACTGGAGTTTACAAAAAAACGCAAGGACAAGGATAAGAATAGGCATCCGATGTCCAAAACCGCCGACAAGGCCTGTGCTAGGCCAGTCGCCGGTTCTCAGTGAGGCGCTTTCACAGCCCCTGGCGCCCGCTACCTCAAAGCCACAGGCCGCTTCCGACTCTCATGTGGAGCCAACTGGGCCTCTGGATACTCAAGGTATTGGACACTCGGAAATCATTCCCTCACATGGGTCCGGAGCCGCTGAGCAGGCATCGGCTTCGGAGGGTGTCTTCAGACCTACACAACTATATATTAAGCCATCTTCAGCTTCAAAGACTAAAGCAGCTCTAAAGACAAAGAAACAAGTACAGCATTCTCCTACTCAGACTTCCATGCCTAAAAAACAGATGCTCAAAATGGCCGAAGACCTAATTACTTTGATCAGGGGCTCCCATCCCCCTCCTGATCTTTCAGTATTTACAACTTGTTGATTATTGTCCAGGTAATCAATTTCATAGTGATTTTTCACTACCAGACTTCGTACATTTATATAAACAACCATTCAAAATGAAATTTTTTACTATAACCAGCACCCAAATCCTGAGCCTTCCTTTACAGGAAACTGGCCAAAACTACATACATTTCTGGGCAACTATCTTAAAACTACAAAAGACAGCACAATTTTAGTGCTTCAGACAACAACCGCATAAATGTTTAACTGTGATGGAACAGTTTAAGTTAAGATCCTGCTCTCTGAATCTTGAGCATTCTACCAAGAGGTAACAGCAGCACCTGAACAATGACCGACACTGCATGCTGCTTACCCTGACTTCGCTAAGGCATTCAACACTACTCCACATAGTTAGTAACTGCGAGTAAAAGGCAAAGAACTGTCAATCTAAGTGAAGATCAATGAAGACTGCAACAAGTCATCACATTCCAGATTTGAGTATTCTGTTTTTAAATGATCCAACTCTCCCCACGTCCTGACTTGTTGCAGTCTTCAGAGGCAATCTCTGCCTAACATACAAAGCTATGTCAAACCCAGAGCTGTTGGACATGCTCCACTTAAAGAAATCCCAATCCCTCCGAGCTACATGCTCTAGGGACCTAAACCTTGTCACCACAATAAAGAACATGCTGGAGGGATACATTCCTGTCCCAGAGACTTCCCATACTCTGGAACAAACTACCTATTTATATCAAAGCTCCTCATTAGCACTCTTCAAGAAAAATCTTGATTGGATGGGAGATAGGAAATTCACCCTGGGGATCACTTCTGTGGCTCTGCTTGACAGGGGCACAGGAAAATAATTTTCTTGGGTGGCAAAAGCCAGGGTACCGTTTGGCTAGGCTTATATAGGCCCTAAGCCAATAGCCTAGTACCTACCTATGAAACCTATGAATAATGGCGTTGGCTGCCTGTTTTTATACCCCTGACAACCTGACGTCAAGGAAGAAGTGACGGCATCCGACGCAGAAATACTAAGTCTCTGGTATTCGGGCCGACTGAGGGCTACCTGCAGGCAGATAACCCAAGTGTAATGACTGCAACAGTGAAACACGAAGAACATCTTCATCGTTGTTAACTGATGCTTTTCTACTCCAGCCTCTGTATAAGAGGAGTGTAATTATGACAGATTTTGTTCAGAACAGGCTTCAAGTATAAGCAGTTTCAGAAAAGGAAAGGAGTAAAGAAGATGCTGAGAAATTTTATTTATTATTTATTTATTTTACATTTGTTAACTGGGAGAGTCCGACTGGATACATGTCCATTTTCAGCGGAGGCCCGGGGAGAAAAGCTCCAAGTACATAACAGACATAAGAACATTGTTAATGCAAAAAAGGAAGATAGTTGAGTTCTAAATACAATATAAAGATACATCACATCTTGGGAAAAAAAAAAACAGCAGCATATAAAAAAAAAACATAGGTCAGTTACAAAGGGTTAAGGATAGTGAGGTAAGAGAAGGGTAAATGATAGTGGTTAATCAGGTTTGGAACAGGGACATTGCCAGAGAGTATTGAGATGGGGTTTAAGCTTTTTTGAATTGTAGGAGTGAGGGTTCTGAGGTGAGCATGGTCGGTAGGAGTTCCACATTTTACCTACAAAGTTTGAGAATAGAGAATCCCCAGCAGAATTATTGGCTTTGGTAGTTTGAGCTAAGATCTTATGGGAGGAGCGTAAAGATTGCAGGTTAATATAGGGGTGAATGATGTTTTTCAGAGCTGGTGTTTTCTCTGGGTGATACAGTATCTGGTGAGCCGTTTGAGTTGGTTGAAATGGAGATGGCTGGAAAACTCTAACCACCCTAGTTGCTTCAAGTTAGTGCAGTGGTGCGTTCTAAAGGTGGAATCTGTGGCAAATCTAGCTATGTGATTGTAACAAGAAGCAAGTTTGTTAAGGGTTGTCTTGTTTAGGTTTGTAAAGAGGGGGGAGGCATAGAAAAGAGTTGATAGTAGGTGTGTGCTGGCAATTGTAATTTTAGCGTGAGGAGTGAGAAAGTGTTTTACTTTATAGAGAGAGCCAAGCTTTTTATTGACAGTTTTGATGGTAAGATTGAAATGGGTGTCAAATTTAAGGGAGTTATCAATGGTAACACCTAATAGCTTTGTGTGAGCTTCTGGTGATATAGTGATTCCATTGGAGGATGTAATAGAGAAGGTGGGGAAGAGTCTTGTTAGTGGGTGAGAAAGTAAGTAGTTTTGTTTTGTTGGGGTTGAGAACTAGTTGTCGACTTGAGAACCATTTTTCTATTAGGTTGATGGTGTCTTGGGTTGAAGCAGTGAGGTCTGCCAGGTTGGAGGCAGTGCTGATGATAGTCGAATCATCTGCATATTGAATGCATGTGGCATGGGGGGGTGATTGTGGGCAGGTCATTAACAAAGATGGTGAAGAGAAGAGGGCCAAGAATAGATCCTTGGGGAACTCCAAGTGTAACAGGTAGGCATGTAGATAATTTGTCCTGCCATAAAACAGCCTGTTGCCTATTGGACAGGTAGGATTGGAACCATTTCAGCGTGGAATTGCTGAGTGATAGTTTTTTTTAATGTATGGAGGAGTTGAATGTGGTTCACCATATCAAAGGCCTTGGAGAGGTCTAAGAAAAGAGCAGATGATAGTTTATTATTGTTTCTGAAGTTATTGATGGTATTAGAAAAGGATAGTAGGGCTGATGTAGTACTGTGATTTGGCCTGTGATTTGGCCTGAAGCCATGTCGGGAGTTAGCTAGAATTTTATTTTTGGTGAGGTGTTCCATCAGTTGTTTGTGGACACACTTTTCCATAATTTTGGCCAGGGGTCAGAGTATAGCTATAGGTCTGTAGTTGGTTAGCTCTAGTGAGCTACCACCTTTATGGAGAGGAATAATGTGGGACATTTTCCATATGGAGGGGATGAAGGCTTCTGACAAGGTACGGTTTATGATTATGGAGACGGGATAGGAAATGGCCTCAGCTGCTTTTTGCAGAAACTCAGCTGGGAGAAGGTCAGCTGCTAGCTTAGTGGGTTTTAGTTTTTAAGAAGAGATGTTATAAAGGATATGGGTACTGGATCGAAGGTAAATAGATGATCTGATGTAGTTGTAGTATTCTGCTGGCATGGGTAGTGGAGTGGGCTGGTTGTTTGTTTGAATTGTGTGGCCAGGGATTGTATAGTTTCTGTGAAGAAACTATTGAATGTGTTAGCAATGTTTACAGGGCACTGTTGTTTGCAAGTTGTTGGAGTGGGGGTGGTTGCCTGGCCTGGGTGCAGGAGCTTGTTTAAGCCTGCCCAGAATTTTGTGGATTATTAAGGTGTTTGTGTTGGAGGTGGAGGAAGAAGTTTTTTTATCATTTAAGATCATTCTTTTAGTTTCATTTCTAAGTTGCGGAAGGTTTGGTGGGAGTGTGGGTCTTTAGAGTGCCATGTGACCCACATCTTGTTTCTAGATAGGATTTTGGATTTTGTTTCCTTAGAGAGCCATGGTGCGGTTTTGGTTTTAGTTCTAATAAACCGTATTGGAGCATGGGAATCTAGAATCTTGAGGAAGGTGGTGTTGAAGTAGATAACTGCCTCTTCAAGAGGAAGAGACTTGAGTATTGTCCAGTTGTGGGCTTTAAGTTCAGTTTGAAAAATGGAGGCGTTGAATTTATTATTGTTCCTGATTTTTTTATGGATGTAAGAAGGGGGGTGATTTTCTTCAATTTGATAACATAGGTGAGTAAGTGATCACTCATGTCCTCTGGGTGAGTACCTGCTGAGTACTGGTCAGGATCTTTATTAGTAAGGATCCAGTCCAGGATGCTGTCTTTGTTTTGGGGTTTACCTAGTCTGGTAGGAGTGGATATGAGCTGAGAAAAGCCATGTAGATTTATGCTGCTAGATGGGGAGCTAGATGAGAAGGAATTCCAATCGATGTTGAAGTCACCTAACACTATGGATTCCTGGGGTGAGTTTGAGTTAACCAGTGGAGAAAGTCCTCTAAGGTTTTGTTATTATTGTTGCCTGGGGATGTAAATACATGCTATATTTATGCTTTTATGTTTGTTTGGTTGAAGTTTTACAAGTAGAATTTCGGCATTGTTTGTTAGGAGGGTTGTGGAGAGGCAAGGAGATTTGTAATGTATTTTTGTAGAGTATGGCTACACCACCACCTTTTGAGTTATTCGGTCTGCTCTTAGTATATCATACCCTGGTGGGATTATCTGTGTGTCTTTCGTACTTGGTTTAAGCCAGGTTTCTGTGAGACATAGTAGGTCTGGGGAACAAGTAGCTAAAAGGGCATGTAGGTTGTGAATCTTATTGTTTACACTTCTGATGTTTAGATGACAGGTCAGAAGAGAGTTAAAGGGTCTAGAGTTTAGATTGAGAAGTGGAGGGGAGGATAGGGTGGAATTACAATTGAGTGGAGGGGAAGGGCCAGGGTTGGGAAATAGAATCTGAAAAAGGCCTAAAAAGATATATATTATTAAGTATATAGCGATCTGAAACTCAAAATAAACATCAAACATATTAGGGAGATGGAGCATGGCATTGTTGGTTAAATAAACAGAAAGAGCACATTTACTGCACTGTTGAAAGATAAACAGGAAATTAATACATACTTAACAGATCTGCATTTTTGGTACTTAGGATTTGATATATGCACTGGCATGGCTATCATATTTGTAGGAAGAGAAGTGAAATTTTGAAATGGTATGCCTCTTTGGTCCTCTTCAAAAGGAACCTTGACGATTGGATGGGAGAAAGGAAATTCACCCTGGGGATCACATCAGTCGTCCTGCTAGACAGGGGTCCAGGGAAGTAAATAGTGTGGGAAGAAATAGCCAGGGAATTGTTATGGCTAGGCTTGTATAAGCCCTAGGGCTGATAGCCTAGTACCAACCTATGAACCTATGACAGATCCTGACAGATGCTTAACTGTGGACTTTCATCAACAGTTATGGTAATTGTGGGTACCATGCTTAGAAACATTACTTTTCATTACTTGGTGAGGGGACCCCAATTCCAACTTCGATATTAAGAAAAGAAAAGAGCAAACATTTGAGGATACAAATAACAGGTTGTATAAATAAACAAGTAACTTAATTAATGATAAACCTTTTTAGTTGTTTTACTTTTTCAAAATGGGGAACTACAAACAAGAACAGATTTTCTAATTAGCAAGGTATTATCTGAAGGGCATGGGAAGTTAAAAGTTAGAGTTTTTTGATAAAAGGGTTTTTAATTTGGAAATCGAGCATTCAAATTACTTTGAACCGACAGAAGGGGAAATTTTAGGAATGATATGGGAATGTATTAGAAAGGGTATGGGATGACCATATCACTTGGCCACTATTCACATGGCCGAAAGCTACTGTGATGAGTGTTGTGTAAAGGTGTATGCTTAGTATAAAGTTTGAGACAGATAAAGTACCATGTTCTGCATCAGCATCTTATAAGGCATCAGGAAAATCAGGACCGTGTACCCAGATGGAGAGTCATTGTTAACAGTTCAATGGCTATTAGAAAGGGCAACACTTAGGTTTGAGAAACTAGAGCTGTTGATAAAGATTCCAGTTGTGGAAGCTGTTGGCATAGGCATACAAGACTGCAGAGAAGACTACTTTTAAGGTGAAAAAAAACGACTGTGACAAGCTCTCCTGTTGACCCTCTGACAAAGGATGAGAGCAGTGGCAACTTCTGTTTACTCTGATGCATCACAATGGCTTCTGTAAACATCTCAGTGTCAAATCTGAGGAATATTTCCTGGGGTGAAGCAGTTTTGGTAAGAGTAGAGAATGATCTGAAGGTCTCAGCCATACAGTAAATCAATGAAATGGCATCTACTTCTTGTTGGGCCAAAGTGCTGGACATGACCTGCACATCCATGGTCTATCATTACATTGTAAAAGAAAAGTTTTTAGTTGTATTGGTGTGAAATAAATTACCTTGTCTGGTATGAAAAGACAGAATGCTACTTCAATTTCTTGATTGTCCTGTCACAGGTTAGGGCAAAGGTCAGCATCAATGAGCTGGCACAGAGCCTGATAAGAAGCCTAACAAGGAGATGATGTTAGGCCACCTACCAGAGCTCATTTCACAAATAACCTTTGCAGCTTCTCTTTTTGGCACTTGCACTTCATTTGGTTAAATCCCAGGAAAATATAGTACTGACTAGTTTTGTGCTATTCACGCAAGCGAACAAAAATGTCTAAGTACTTGCTGCTGGGTGCTATGGCCAGATCGCAAACAGAGGGGTGAAGTTTTGGAATTCATTTACTGGAGAAGCTCACTGACTCTGCCACAGATTGCTGAGAGGAAAAGATTAGTTTGTTTTTGCTTTCTTGTATTTTCTATTGCTTCAATGCCTTCTATTTTGTATATTGTGGTTTATTTTCTTTACCCTGTGTTATACATGGAATCTGCTTTTACTTGCATATTTAAACTAGGAAAGAGACCACAGCAGTGTCTCTTGTGAGTCGCACAGAAATTAAATTTTCCGTCACCCTCTCATTCTGGAGCAGTTGTGTTTTCAAACCCAACTGTCTTTCTAGGTATTTCCTTCCCTCTCCTTTTCTACTGGCAATGGTAAGTAAGCACACAATTATCATCTTGTGAAATCACTCCCCTTCAGCTATCTAAGTTTAGTGGCCATACCACTGTATTCCATAGAGCCAGAATATAAATTGCCCACCCCTTCCAATCTAACTTGCTCTTTTAAAATTAGTGACTCTCCATTTAGATAGCTAAAGCTTAAGTTATCCCCTCTTTCATATTTAACTGCTTAGTGCACACTGCAACTCTTAGGATATTAACCCATTTTTTTCCATTTTACCTTTAAAATCTGCAACATCTAGACATTTAACAAAAAAGCTGCTACATATAAAAGGTGGGATAATAATTTTTCAAAAATATGATGCTTTCTGCAATTTCTTTAAATGTTGATGGTTTCACACAAATATAAAAAAGAAAGTAGTGAACTATACTAAAAAAAAGGACAGTGCAAATAGCTATTGGAAAGAACTGTACATGTGAATTTGATAAAAAATGTTTTAGGGTTGGCTATTTAGCGGAATACCTGTGGCAAAGGGAGAGAGGAGTTGTTGTTGTTGTGTCTTTCGGCTTTTCCTGGTTAGGGATCACCACAGTGGAACTCCGGTCCGCTAATGATTGGCAGTAGATTTTTACGTGCTGGCTTGCTGGGCCTAAAGCACAACCTTCAACGAAGGAACGCCCATTCACGCATGTCGCCACACAGAAGATGCTCTAACTGAGAATCGAATGGGAAACGTCTGACTGTGACAAAGGAAGAGAGGAGTACTTATATTAATTGCAAGAGGAGCTCCAATAGTGACAGAAGATTAAAAAAAAGGCAATAATGGTAGATTTGTTGTACTAAGGGACTACTGGCAAAGGAGGAGGATTACACCGGCATGCCATGTACTTATACTCCACTGAAAAATGCTATAATGGAGCTTAAGAAAATTCTGGGAGAAATAAGCAGCTTTCAGCAGGAATACTACTTATTGGTGGGGATTGGAATTTGATTTGCAACAGTGATGATGATGTGTCTGGGGGCCCAGAAGGGAAAATATAACAAAGGAGGGCTGATTTTTAAAGAAATTTATGAAAATATTTGGCATGGATGATGTGAATTCAGTACCAGGAGTTCAGAGTGAATTTACATATCATTCCCGAAGATACAAAAACTGGGCTAGGCAAGACAGAATTTACATTTTACAGGAAAATGTGTATTTAATTGAAGGTCTTGACACGCACCCAGTGACTACTTCAGATCATGTCCCAATAATAACTAAAATAAAAACACAGGGTAATGAAATAAAAATGAGACACTCGGGCTTTCCCATCTGAAGAAAGGAACTTAAGGAATGTGTAGTGGAAATTACTTGGGAGCTACTAGAGAAGACACATTTCTTCTGGAAATACAGCTAGGAAGTGGGATAAAATTAAACTGGAGTTTAAAAAAGAGGGTGGAAATAAAAGAAAGGGACATATTGTTAAGAAGTAACAAGAATTACTTAGAGGGAATGGCAAATATTAAAGTACTGCAAAACAGGGAAAATCTCACAGAAGAAAAGGATCAACGGGAGAATGCTAAACAGAAAGTAAAGGATTACCTGAACAATATGCATGAGCTTAGAAAGATTGTGGTTAAGCAACTGTCTTTTTTTAGCATAACGACTCAGACAAAAGAAAGTAGAAAGATCTGTTGCCAAGCTTAGGGAGCCTATAACAAGGAAGATAACAAGGGATTATTTAGAAGTATTAGAAATATTTTGGAAATTCTATGAAAGTCTGTATAAAGCAGAGAAATGTGGAAATCAAGAAAAGGTACAAATGGAAATGTTTATAGAAGAATCAAATATGCCAAGATTAGAGGTAGAGGGGGTTCAATTACTAACAGTTAGGACAGGAGGAGATGAGATAAAAATGGCAAAGTATAACCAATGTACAGGAAAGCCCCTAGGTGTTCCTGTGGAAGTTTGTAAGCTAGGAGGGGAAAAGATGATCAAGATATGGAAGATTTTGTTTATCAGTATTTTAAGAGAAGGAGAAGTACCAATATCCTGGAAGAAAGTGGTGGTAGCTGCAATACCTAAAGAGGGTAAAGATCCACCAGATCCAAATTCACACTGGTCCATTTCAATACTAAACCATCACTATAAAGTGCTTATGTCTAGAATAGGTAAAAGAATCGCAAAAGTGATGCCAAAATTGATAGC
Organism: Protopterus annectens; assembly: GCF_019279795.1. Taxonomy (NCBI): domain Eukaryota; kingdom Metazoa; phylum Chordata; order Ceratodontiformes; family Protopteridae; genus Protopterus; species Protopterus annectens. Next base: position 257,002,458 of record NC_056737.1, read on the forward strand.
TATGGATCAATGTGGTTTTGTGGCAGGGAGGCAAACTTTGACAACATTAACAGAACACTGATGATCCAGAGGGAAGCAGAATGAAAGAAACACCACTGCATTTGACAGGGTAAGCTGGGACTTTATGAGCAGAGCAATGAAAGCTATTCATTACCTAATAAAATTAAAAGGTTGACTAGGAAGATATAAGAGGGATTGGTGATGAAAATTAAAGTGGGTGGGGTCCTCTCTGTAATTTCTGCTTGAGTAGAGGAACCAGGCAGGGATGTCCTCTCTCCCCTTTGTTATTTGCATTACATGTAGAACCATTGGCAAAGAAACTCAGAAATTCAAGGATATAATTGGTATAGTAGTAAAGAAAATCTGGCTCTATTTGCAGATGATATTTTACACCTGACAAAAAGCACACTTGTGTACACTTACCATAAATGTAGAGGTTTGAGTGTATTCACTGTTGAAGTCATTACATTTGGGTAATCTGCTGGCAGGTTGCCCTCAGTCGGCCTGATTAACAAAGTCTTGGGTCCTACGTCAGTTGCTGTCCCTTCTTCCATGACGTCAGGTCGTCAGGGGTATAAAACATGCAGCCGATGCCATTACATCAGTTTTTCTTGCCCCAGGTTTCAGGTGCCCCCAAAAGGGGAGCAAAATCTCTCTCTCTCTTTATATATATATATATATATATATATATACACACACACACACACATACACACACATACACACACATACATATGTATATATACATATATATATATACATATATATATATATATATATATATATATATATACATAAAATAAGAAACACAAAAATATACCTCCAAACAAAAGCAAATACATCAAAAAGGCTTTTAAGCAAAATAAAAGAAAGAAAGAAGAGGTATAGTAAAAGCAAAACAGGGGCTGGAGGGAGGGTAACCAGGACTGCAACAGTGAATACACTCAAACATCTACATTTATGGTAAGTGTACACAATGGTACTATGTTCATCGTGTTTCACTGTTGCAGTCATTACATTTGGGTAGATTCCCAAAGCTAAGGTTGGGAGGATGGATTTATACAGCATTAGGACCAGCTATAAGGCCTTGCAAAACAGCAGTGGCAAAGCCAGCTCTGGATTTAGAGAAACTTGGTAAGTGACCATGCTTGTTTAAAGTATGAACTGAACTCCAGGTAGCAGCTTCTAGAATATCCCTGGTAGGAACACCTCTGAGAAAGGCTGCTGAAGTAGCTGCAGCCCTGGTGGAATGAGATCTGATCCCCTGGGGGATAGGTTTTCCATGGTGCTTATAACAGAAATTAATATAATGGCGTATCCATTTAGAAATGGTTTGCTATGAAATAGCCTTCCCCTCTGCCCCTGTAGCAAATGCTACCAGCAGTTGTTCAGACTTTCTTCGAGATTTAGTCCTGTCCAAGTAGAATCTAAGTTGTCTGTGTACATCCAATGAATGCAGAATCCACTCTCCCTTGTTCTGTGGAATGGGAAAGAAAGTTGGCAAATGAATGGACTGATTAAGAGCCACACTGGATACCACCTTGGGCATGAAGGATGGATTGGGTCCTGAGTGGCACCCTGTCCGCATGAAAGATGATGAAAGGCTCCACTGCCATAAGGGCCTGTAATTCAGATATCCTTCTAGCTGAAGTGATTGCTAAAAGGAAGGCTGTTTTCCAGGAAAGAAATTTTAAGTCTGCAGTTGCAGCTGGCTCGAAAGGAGGTAGAGTGAGTTTCTCCAGTGCAAAGTTAAAGTCCCAGGCAGGGGTTCAAGCTCTCCTGGGTGGTCTCACATTTTTGCCCTTTCTGAGATACTGCTTTAGAAGAGGATGAGAGAAGGGGGGGGGGGTCTGTGTTGTAATGAGCTGAAATGGCTGAGGCATGGATTTTTATGGAAGAAAAAGATAGGCCCTTATGAAGCATCTCAGTTGAGTATTGCAAAATTTGAGGTAAATTGGGCACTGCTGTGCTCATCCCTTGAGATTGATTCCAGGCACAGGATCTTTTCCATTTGTCAGCATAACATTTTCTAGTACTAGGTCTTCTCGCCTCCAAAATGACAACCATCACAGGTTTGCTCAGGGATGCTAAGGGTGAATTTAAGTGATTAGCCAAGCTGCAAGATTCAATGATTGGAGCTGAAGGTGCAGAATTTGGTTCTCCTGCTGAGACAGTAAGGAAGGTGTCTGAGGCAGGTGCCACAGAGAAATGTGTGACACGCTGCGCAAGAGTGGGTACCAGTGTTGGCGAGGCCACTCTGGAGCAATCAAAATCATTTTTGGTTTGTCCTGTTTGACTTTTAGTAGAACTTTGGAGAGCAAAGGCAGAGAAGAAAGGCATAGACTGACAGGTTTTTCCAGCTGAAGGACAGAGCATCCACTTTCCAGGCTTTTTTGTGATGAGCTCTTGTGCAAAATTTGTCCAACTGGCAGTTCTGGCGTGAGGCAAAAAGATCTATGTCTGGGCTCCCCCCATTTGCGTGTCAACATGTTGAAAATCTGTGGTTCCAGTTTCCATTCGTGAGGGTCCATGAGATTTCTGCTTAGTTCGTCTGCCAGAACATTCTTCTTTCCTGGCAGAACTGAGCTTGTAGTTGTACTTGGTAGCTCAAGGCCGTGTTCCACAATGCCATGGCTAGTCTGCAGAGGGGGTAGGAATGTGTACCCCCCTGCTTGTTTATGTACCACATAACCAGGTGTTGTCTGTCTTTATCAGTAATTGTAATTAATCAGTAATCATTGTTTCCAGGCTGTGACAATGTTGACTCCATAAACTTTTTAAGTACCACTGAAGTTTTCTCATACGCAGTCTTGCATATGGAATTAGAAGAATGCATGAGGCCATGAACCCCAAGGCTTGCAGTATTTGCCTTGCAGATAGCAGGGTTTTTGTGGCCACCTGTTTGAAGTAAGTCACCAAATGAATTTACATTTCTGGCGTAAGGAAAGCCATCTGGGCAGTTGTATTCAAGCTTGCACCCAGGAATGTAATTTTTTGAGAGGGTACCATTTGAGATTTCTTTTCGTTTATGGTGTACCCTAGACAGGTTAGAAGTCTTTTTACAAATGCCAGATGTTTTAGAAGAATGGCCTGGTTTTCTGCCTGAATTAGACAATCGTCCAGGTATGGATATATCTGAATATTTCTTTGCCTGCAAAATGCAATTACTGGAGCCAGGCACTTTGTGAATACCCTGGGTGCAGTAGACTAGCCAAAGGGCAGTGCAGAGAACGGATAATGCATGCAGCCTGCTTTGAAGCATAGGAATCTTCTGCAAGATTCCCTGATTCGGATATGCAGGTAAGCCTCTTTTAAGTTGAGAGTTGCCAACCAGGCATCCTTGCCTAGCATAGGAAGTAACTGGTGGAGAGTCAGCATCTTGAAGTTTGGAATGTCCAGAAAGGTGTTTAGAGTAGACAGGTCCAGAACTGGACGCCAAGATTTGTCTTTTCTGGGTACCAGGAAAAGTCTGGAATAGAAACCTTGACCCTTTTCCTTTTCTGGTACTAGTTGAATAGCACCCACGTTTACGAGGGAAAGTACTTGTTTCTGAGCCTCTGCCCACTGATTTGGGGGCAGATCTGGCCACCCATTTGGAGTTGGCAGCGTGTGGAAATGAAATCTGTATCCCTGGGACACTATATTTAAAACCTATTTGTCCTGGGTTATAAGTTGCCAGTTTCTTGAATGAAGAGCCAGTTTTCCCCCCAAAAGGGTGGCTAAGAGGTAAGTGCTTGGTAATTTCAAAGGGAAGTCATTGAGACTGTTTACCATAGGGTGGTGCCTTGTTGTTTCCATTTTTGGAAGTGGAAGCACCCCATTGCTTAGTTCTGAAAGTCCCTTGGGACTGAAACCTGGTGGTTTTGGAATGTCTGGGTTTGGCTGTAGTGGCTCTGGAAAGAGCTGGAAAGGACCAGTTCTTAGTAGGCCAATGCCTACTAAATCTAGGAGGTTGCACTTGTAAGAAATCTTTCACAGTTTGCATAGACTTAGCTTTATCTTCCACCTTTTTTTGAACTTCTTCAGCCTTATTGCCAAATAAGCAGTCCTGCTGTAAAGGAGCATCCAAAAGTGTTGCTTTAACATAATCAGGCAGAGACTGCTCCTTAAGCCAAGCATGCCTTCTAAGCACAGACCCAGTAACAGCAGCCCTACAAGAGGCCTCTAAGGAATCAAAACCACATTGCAAAGTATGTTTGCCAACTTGTTCCAGCTGAATGCAATAAATCCTGAAAATCTTTATTCTCCACACAGTCAGAAATCAACATCATTTTCTGTTTAAGCAGTCCCATGATATGCTGTTGATATTTTAGCATATGGAATTGACAGGAAAAGCCCTGATTGCTAAACTTGCAGAAGTAAAAACCTTTTTACCCCATCTATCCAGCACCCTGGGGTCTCTATCAGAAGGGGTAGGATTTTTAGCAGCAGAAGCCTTAATGCCCTTGGGCCCCTGAGAAACGGTTTCAGGGTCCGCAATAGGATTTTTGAAAAGGAATTTGTGGGACTCAGGAACCCTGTAGTACCTGTCTGGTTTGCTAGGGGCTGGAGGCAAGGAATCAGGGGCCATACTGGATTCCGAAAACACATCAACAATATCTAGTACAGGAGGAAGAAGAAGAAAATCCCTAAGCCTCTTTCTGGATTCTTTCCCAGTGGAAATGCTCCCTTAAGGTATGTAAAGTTTCCCCAAAAAGAGAAATCCAGAGGCAGAGAAGCAGAGGGAATGGAATCACCTGCATCAGAGTCCTCATAAGTAGGTATAGACAAATCCAGATCATTAGAAGAGTCAGAAGAAACAGGGTCCTGTTCAGAAGATTCATAGTCAAATTCAATCCTAGGCCTCTTGGGGGGGGGGGGTGACTACCCCTGATTAGAGTAATTAAATCTTCAGCCATTTTGATCATTAGTTTTCTAGGCATATGGGCCTGAACATGTGGCCTGGGCATCGTTTTTTTAGACATAGATTGAGATTTAGGCCTTAGCACTGAAGTTGGAGTCTGTTTAATATGCAAGCCTGTAGGCCTGAATACACCCTGAGAAGCCGGTGCCTGCTCAGCGGCTCCGGACCCATCCAAGGTAGAGACATCCACGGGCTCCATATGTGAAGCATCTCGCAGCACACGGGTCTCTGAATGGGTCTCAGTAGAGGTCTGTGAATCAGAAGCAATGGGTATCAGGGGCTGCGAAAGCGCCTGAGTACCGGCGAACTGGTGACTGGCTTAGGAGAAGCGTTGTCGGCGGTTTTGGACCTGAACGGCCTGTCTCTGTCCTTTTCTTTGCATTTCTTTGGTATTCCAGTAGTCGGATGGCTAACCGACGTCATTTCTGGATAATTAAACCGAGAACAGAAATATTTTGAAGAAAAATGTACCGACGATGGATAGTGCGCTGATTAAATAAAGCACAAAACTGACAGCAAGGTACATCGTGGTCAGGGCCTAGGCAAGGAATACAGTACAAATGAAATTCCTTATGAGGTATTTGCATCCCACAAGTAATACAATTATTAACTTTTACTGACATAGGTAAGGAGCAAGAAAAAGTTTTCCTAACGGGGTACTTAGCTTTAAGTTGAAGACTTCGGTTCTGAAACTCGAAAATGAAAATTTCAGGAGACGGCCAACCGGCACTTGAGAACCGCTTCTGCTTTGGGCACCACGGCAAGAAAGAGTGATGTAATGGCATCAGCTGCATGTTTTATACCCCTAACGACCTGATGTCATGGAAGAAGGGACAGTAACTGGCGCAGGACCCAAGACTTTGTTAATCAGGGTGACTGAGGGCAACCCGCCAGCAGATTACCCAAATGTAATGACTGCAACAGTGAAACACGAACATCCAGAAAGGCGCTTTACAGTGTTGTGGAACATATTGAGACACTATCCTGAAAATATTTGAAACTAACTAACCATCCCTCCCAACTAAATTATTACCTCCCCATATGACTCCTCCCCCAGTATACTCCCTACACTCACATTTCATCCCTCCCAATCTATCACCTCTTCCAATTACAGCCACCCCCTTTTTTCTCTCACTTACTGGCTACCTCTTGACCCCACCCCTTTCCTGCTGCAGTCACGCTCCTCTCTCTCACCATCTTTTCTCCTTACACCTAACTGCCTCAGCAAACCTAATTACACCTCCCTAATCTATTCACCTATCACATTCTCCAAACCCTTCTCCTGTGCCCACAATTACTTCTCTAACTTTTTTACGTACATCCACTTATCTTCTACTACCTCTCAATATCCTAACATGTTCCTTACTCTCATCTCCACAACTCTTCTTCTCTTCATAACCTACCTCTCCTCATAACACATACACATTAATCCCCGTCACCTCCCACCTACTTCTACTCACTATACCTCACACACTCCCTCCCACCTACTTCTACTCACTATACCTCACACACTCCTTATATAACTCTCTTTCACAATATCTACATCACTTTTTCATATCACTAACTCACTCCACCACAGGATAAAAACTGCCCCCCATGTCTTACCACCGATGTTCTACGCATAAAATATCACTTCCAACACCTCCCACCCCTAACTCTTCTTACCGCCAGAATACCTTACTCCTCTCAGTAGACATACACCCCAACTCTGGATGACTTCCCAACTCTCTCACTACCAACCGTACCACCCAACCTGCACCACATTACTCTAACTCACCTGCCAAGCCTCTAACCTTATACACACTAAATATATGCAGCATCATGAACAAAATAAGTGAATTCCCTGCTTGGATGGCCCACTGCTCTCCTGTCATAATTACAAATCACAGAAACATGACTCAAACCCCATATTTCAGACAACTCATTCCTCCCCACAACATGCTTCACCTTGACTGACCAAACAGAAAAGGTGGAGGAGTTGTCATATTATACTCTGACCATCTGAACCTGTCCCCGGTATCAAACCCTTACCCCTCACTTCACCCAGCAGAACTCCTAATTGCTAAATGTAAACGTAATGACCATAAAACCTTAACAACAGCTGCAATACATATACCCCCCCCCCCCGGTGACACTGTACTTGTATTAGAACAAACTCTCTCTTGGTTCACCCTCAACATACCTAATGAAACCACTCTCTTAGGTGATGTCAACATCCAATTGGTTATCCCAGACCTCCAGCTCACCCACCTCTATCTTAAAGGTATATGGCTTCACACAACTAATCCCTACCCCCACACATTTTACAAGCCTACCTACACCAGTACTATTAGAGAATGGATACTAATTTCCAATCCTGGCCTTTATTACCACCCCGAAACTTTACCTGATTCCAACAGTGACCACTCACCAATTTGTGTCCATAGATTCCACCCCTACCATCAAAGGCCACACAAATTCAAAGACTGTCAAGCCTCAACATCCATCCTCACATATTCAGTAACATACTCTCCTCTACTAACTGGTCCTTCCTCTAGGTGATGCACACCAAAAATTTAAATACCATATTTTTAAATATACTCAACACACTTGCTCCCCCTCCCCCACACAATAACAGCCAAATCTCTCTGCTTCCCCCTCCCCCACAAAATAACAGTCAAATCTCTCCGCTCCTCCTGGCTAACTCAATCCATACCTCTCTCGTGCATAAGAGAGACAACGCCTGGAAATTCTGGATTAAGACTAAATCCCCCTCCCATCTACGAACCTATAATGATCTTCGTAATCTCACTCAAAAACAAGTCAACATCGACAAAAAAAAAAACTTGAACCTAAATCCCCAGATCACACATCACAACTCAAAAAAATTTTGGAACACTATCAATCAAATCCCCCACCCAGGTAAATCTAAAACATCTAACTGCTGTCAAAATACCCCACCCCCAAAACAGACACCTTACTTAACTCCTACTTTATAGATTCCATCAGTAAACTAAAACCAACCTCAGACTCCCCTAACACCTCTGATCCCCCCCACCTCTAACTAAAATAATTCTCTCTCAAACCTGTTCCCACCAGCTACATAAAACATCTATTTAAGCTTAAGCCTTGCTCTCCCTCTGTCGACAACCTACCTCCACTTTACCTTATGCTAGCATTTCCATCCTGATAAACCACTCTATATCAGAACTATATCAGAATCCACAGTTCTCTCACTATGGAAACAATATTTTACTATACCTATCCACAAAGGTGGAAATTCCACTGAACTAACTACTGTTCTATAGCTATACTGTCCTCCCTCTCTAAAATACTAGATAAATGTGTACATAAGCAAATCTTGGACTTTCCACTCCTAGAAAACCTACTCACCCCCACCCAAACACGGCTTCCATCTAAACCACAGTGCTTCAACAGCCCTCATCTCCTTTACCTACTCCATTTCCCTGACCAGGGATAACAACAAACTCATTTCCTGTCTCTTCCTGGACATCTCAAAAGCTTTTGAAACTGTCTCTCACCCCATGTTCCTCTCTAAACTCTCAGACCTCAAACTCTCTACCCCAACCACTTCCTGGTTCACTAGCTACCTCACCAACAGACAACAATCTGTTAAATGGCTCTCCTCATTATCCCTCTTCCTCCCCATCAGGCTCTATTCTTGTTACCTTACTGCTTAACATCTTCACCAATCACCTCTACATATCCTGTCAACAATCTACACTCATCCAATAAGCTACCTCTCATACCCTCTCTGACCTGCACATCATCTCCCAAAACTCTTTCAACTCTATTGAAAACTGACTCACTAACAACCAACTAATTCTCAACTACAAAAAGACCAAATTCCTGCTATTTCTTCAAAAATCACTTGCTCATCTCAAACACACCTTCCTTATAAAATCATTTAACAACACTGTCATCAACGTTGAAACTCACACTAAGCATACAGGGGCCATTATAGATGATCAACCCAAATATGACTTACATGTCCACCACTTCTTCTTCTTCTTTTGGCTTATCTCGGTTAGGGGTTGCCACAGTGGATCACCTGTCCGCTCATGATTGGCAGTATAGTTTTACAGGGTCGAGTTGCCAGCCCGGCGTCCAACCTTCCACAGAAGGCACACACCCCCCCTAAAAACCCCCCAAAATAAAAAAAAAAAAAAAAAAAATTTTTTTTTTTTCCCGCCAAAAAAAAAATCTTTTTTTCCCCCCCCCCCCCCCTTTCCTCCTTTTGGCCCTAACTTTTCCCCAAATTTCCTTTAAAACCTTTCCTTTCCCCTTTTTGGTTTTTTTGGGGAAAAAAAAAGAACTTTGAAAAATTTTTCTGGAAAAAAAAAATTAAAAAAAAAAAGGCCCCCCCTAAATCCCCTCCCCCCCCCCCCCCCCCCCCCCCCCCCCCCCCCCCCCCCCACCCTAACCCCTTTATGTTCTTTCCCAAAACAAGTCAACATCAAAAAAAAACTACCAACCCCGATCAACATCAAAATTTCAATTTTGAAAACTATAAAAACAACCCCCAAACCAAAAAAAACCCTGTTTTTCAAAATACCCACCAAACAACCTTTTTAAAAAATCCAACATGTCATCATTTAAACTACACTAAGCTACACCAAAAATATCAACAAAATATTTTTATGTCCACCACTTTTTCTTTTTTGGCTTATCTTTAGGTTCCAGGGATACCTTATGATTCAGATAGTTTTACGGGGTTTTAACCTTCCACAAAGGCACAAAAATGCTCACTCCCCCTCCAATTTAGATGTCCAACCAATTTTTTTTAAAAATCAAAAATTTTCCACAAGGCACGGGCCCAAAAATCCCCCATAGGATAAAACCCAAAAACCTTTTCTGGGGACAAAAGCTTTAATGTCTCATTTATTAAAAAACCCCAAAAAACTTTTTTAAAATTATTTCACCAACAACAATTTTTTAATTATTTTATTTTTTAATAATTTTTTTTCACAACCCACATATATTAAAATTTATAAATTTAAATATTTTTTTAATATTAAAATATATTAAATAAATAATTTAATTTAAAATTTTTTATTTTTAAAATATTTATTAAATCCTTATAAAATATTTTTAATATTAAATAAATAACAAATAAA
>NC_056737.1:257019976-257074537 GCF_019279795.1 Protopterus annectens
CTAGTGTATAACCCCACAATAATACCCCAAGTCTGTGCACCTCAAGATCAATAAACTATAAGTAATAATTCAAAATCTGTCTCCAGTACAAACAGCAGATGAAGTACACTAACAAGAGATAGGATAATCTAAGACAACAATGATCCAGCAAATGTCAGTGATGATTGGCAAAATAAACTACCAAAATTACAGAGACAACCTACCAGTACTGAATATGTAAGCCTCAAGACCAATAATCTACAAACTAGAATCCCACAAAAATGATATATTAAGTGAATATAGTGTGGGATGCTCCCATCCAGGCCCAAATAATTAAGATTCTAAATATTCGGACCAAACATTACCTGGCCTAGATAATGTGATCCCAAACTTGGGAAATACACAGTGGCCAAAAGCACAACATAGAAGTGTAGCCTGGTCAAAAATGGGAAAAAAGTATATGGACCCTGTAATACGCAAGAGAAAATATATCCCCCTACAAATACAAAAAACAGCCCAATTAATAAATGTTATGATATGGTGTATATATGCTTATAGGTAGCATCTCACTTACAAATTACAGAATAACAAGGGAAGAATTTCAAAATGTGTCCAAAAAGCAATGATAGTATGACATATCTAATGCTATTCAAACAGTATATATATATATATATATATATATATATATATATATATATATATATATATATATACACACACACACACACACACACACACACACACACACACATACACTAAGCCTGCCCAAATCCACAAACCGAAGTTTGTAGTTACAATACGTCCTGTTCACAACTGAAAAATATGTTACCAAATCTCAAATGGCCAGCAAAGAAATAATGTAGTCCAAAGAGTACAACAAGACTTACAATGATTGAGTCCTGTACTTGGACTTTTTGGCAGCTTGCCCCTGCCATACTTGCGAAGGTTTCTGTCCTGATAAAAATGAGACGACAATAAATCATTTCAAAACTTTTCCCACCTTTAATGTGACCTATAACCTGTACAATTCAACTGAAGAACAAACAGATCTATCAGGGGAAAAATGTAAAAAATAAAAAACGTACAATAAGCTGGTTGCATAAGTGTGCACACCCTTAAACTAAAACTTTGTTGAAGCACCTTTTGATTTAATTACAGCATTCAGTCTTCTTGGGTAGGAGTCTATCAGCATGGCACATCTTGACTTGGTAATATTTACCCACTCTTCCTTGCAAAAGTGCTCCAAATCTGTCAGATTGCGAGGGCATCTTTTTGTGCACAGCCCTCTTCAGGTCACCCCACAGATTTCCTATTGGATTTAGGTCCTGGCTCTGGCTGTGCCATTCCAAAACAAAAGGGTCTTTGTAGAGGCATAAATAGATATCAAATCGGGCATCAGGGGCTGCGAAAGCACCTCACTGAATTCCGGAGAACCGATGACCTGCTTATGGGTGGAGTCGTCTGATGGCTTTGGCTTGTGTGGTCTGTCTCTATCTTTATCTCTGCGTTTTTTCATAATGTCCATGATTGTTGGCCGACAGATGCCATATCAGAATGCGAAGACAGAACACGAAAATAACTTGTTTACAATAAGAGCTCTACGGGGAATGGTTCTCGCATTAAAGAGGGCACAGAACTGGCAAAAGTACAGTTGTGTACCTACCATAAATGTAGATGTTAGAGTGTTTTCACTGTTGCAGTCATTACACTTGGGTTATCCTGCTGGCATGTGACCCGCAGTCGGCCCGAGTTCCAAAGTCTTGGTCCAGCGTCGGCTGCTGATGCCTCTTCCCTGACGTCAGTGCACCAGGGGTATAAAAGTTGCAACCGGCGCCATTTTCTTCAGTTTTTCTTGCCCCAGATGTCAGGTGCCCCCAGATAGGAAGGCTGGAAAGATATAATTATGCCAAAAAACATGCATATATGACTATAAACATTTACTTCATCTACAAGCAAATACACCACATAGGTAGTATAGAGATAAGAAGTACAGAAAAGTCCCAGCAATGAAAAAAAGGGGGATGGTGGGTGGGTAACCTGGACTGCAACAGTGAATACACTCGAACATCTACATTTATGGTAGGTACACAACTGTACTATGTTCATCGTGTTCCACTGTTGCAGTCATTACACTTGGGTAGAATCCCAAAGCTGAGGTTGGATGGCTGGGTCTAAATTGGATTTGGAGAGGCTAACAAGCCCTGCAGAACTGCAGTGGCAAAGCCTGCTCTGGATTTAGAGTAGTGAGGTAAGTGGTAGTGCTTGGTGAAAGTGTGCACTGAGCTCCAGGTTGCAGCTTCCAAAATGTCTTTGGTTGGTACTCCTCTGAAGAAAGCTGCTGAAGTGGCTACTGCTCTGGTAGAATGAGGCCTAATGCCCTTAGGCACTGATTTGCCATGTTGTGCATAACAGAAGCGGATGCAGTGTCCTATCCATTTCGAGACGGTCTGCTTTGTAATAGGCTTTCCTTGTGATCCTGCAGCATATGCTACAAACAGTTGCTCAGTTTTTCTGAAAGCTTTTGTTTTGTCCAAATAGAATCGTAGCTGTCTGTGTATATCCAAAGCGTGCATAATTCTCTCCCCTTTATTCTGGGGATTTGGGTAAAAAGCAGGTAAATGAATGGTTTGGTTTAAGGCCATATTGGAGACCACCTTTGGCATGAATGTTGGGTTTGTCCTAAGACACCCTGTCCTGATGAAAAATGAGGAAAGGTTCCACAGCCATTAATGCCTGTAACTCTGAGACTCTTCTTGCAGAAGTTATTGCTAGGAGCAGAGCAGTTTTCCATGACAAGAATTTTAGATCAGCTGTGCTGGCTGGTTCAAAAGGAGGCAGTGTGAGTTTTTCTAAAACAAAATTGAGGTCCCAGGTAGGGACTGGTGCTCTCCTTGGGGGTCTTATATTTTTTGCCCCTGTGAGGTACTGTCGTAGTAGAAGATGTGAAAAAATAGGAGGTTCCGTATTGTAATGAGCTGAAATGGCAGAGGCATGGATTTTAATAGATGAGAAAGATAAGCCTTTGTCCAACACCTCAGTTAGGTATTGTAAAATCTGAGGTATATTAGGGACCAGTGGTTCGAGCCCTTGGGCCTGGTTCCAATCACAGAATCTCTTCCATTTTTCTGCATAAGATTTCCTAGTGCTGGGCCTCCTGGCTTCTAAAATGACTTCCATAACAGCTTTAGAGAGAGGTGCAGTTTGAGTGGCTACATTATCTGCCATGCTGCCAGGTTTAAGGTTCTGAGTTGACTGTGCAGAATCTGATTGTCTTGTTGTGTCAGAAGATGAGGCATTTGAGGTAGAAGCCAAGCTGGGCCTTGAGTCAAATTCTTTAGGATTGGGTACCAGTGCTGACGTGGCCAGTCTGGTGCAATCAGGATCATTCTTGGCCTTTCTTGTCTGACTTTTAGTAACACCTTGGTGAGAAGAGGCATCGGAGGGAAGGCATAGACTGTCAGGCCTTTCCAGCTGAATGAAAGAGCATCCACTTTCCATGCTTGAGAGTGATAAGTTCTTGTGCAAAATTTCTGTATTTGGTAATTGTGAGGAGAGGCAAAGAGATCTATGTCTGGGCATCCCCATTTCCTTGTTATCATGCTGAATACTTGTGGACTGAGCTTCTATTCGTGAGGATCCATGAGATTTCTGCTTAGTTCGTCTGCCAGTGTGTTTTTTGTTCCTGGCAGGAATTGTGCCTGCAGATGTACTTGATAGGTCAGTGCTGTGCTCCACAAAGTCATGGCTTGTCTTCATAGGGGGTAAGAATGTGTGCCCCCTTGCTTGTTTATGTACCACATAACTGTGGTATTGTCCGTCTTTATTAATAGTTGTCCTGGACGTATTAGGTCCTTGAAAGTTGTCAGGGCATTCTGTACAGCTAGCATCTCTTTTTGATTGATGGGAAGATGCATTTGTTCCTTGGTCCACGTGCCCTGAATACATTTTCCTGCCATATGTGCCCCCCACGCATAATCTGATGCATCTGTTGTTATTGTCTGCCTGGCTGTGGGTAAAGTCAAAGGCTGTCCCTTGTTGTGGTGACATGCCTGGGCCCACCATCGAAACTCCTGTTGTAGGCAGGGAGTTAAGGTTATGATTGCCTCCAGGCTGTGACAATGCTGAGTCCAAACACTTTTTAGGTACCATTGTAGTTTCCTCATATGCAGTTTTGCATATGGAATTAGTAGAATGCAGGACGCCATGAAGCCCAGGGCCTGCAGAAATTTTCTTGCAGGGAGCTGGGTTTTTGTTGCCATCATTTGAAAGTAATGAGTCAGTTGCCTTTGTTTGTCTGGCGTGAGATAAGCCATCTGGGCAGTTGTATTTAAGCTTGCACCCAGGAATATCATCTCTTGAGAGGGCACTAGTTTTGATTTATTTTCGTTTACTGTGTACCCTAGGCAAATTAGCAATCTTTTTACAAACACCAGATGCTTTAAAAGAATGTCCTTGCTCTCGGCTTGAATACGGCAGTTGTCCAAGTAGGGATATATCTGAATTCCTTTTTGTCTGCAAAATGCAATTACTGGTGCCAGGCATTTTGTGAAGACCCTGGGCGCAGTAGATAAGTCAAAGGGCAGTGCAGAGAATTGGTAATGCATTGAGCCTGGTATGAATCTGAGGTATCTTCTGCAAGACTGTCTGATTGGGACATGCAGGTATGCCCCCTTGAGGTCCAAAGTAACTAGCCAAGCCTTTTTTCCCAGCATGGGCAGAAGTTGCTGTAGTGTTAACATTTTGAATTTTGGAACATCCAGGAAAGTATTTAAGATTGACAGGTCCAGTATTGGTCTCCAGGCTTTGTCCTTTCTGGGTACTAAGAAAAGTCTTGAGTAAAATCCTTGTCCCTGTTCTTGCTGTGGAACGTTTTGAATAACTCCTATGTCCATAAGAGCAGCAATCTGTTTTTGTGCCTCTGCCCATTGGTTTTGTGGCAGGTCTGGCATACCTTTTGGTTTTGGAAGCATGTGGAAGTGGAACCTGTAACCCTGAGAAACAATATTCAGCACCCATTGATCCTGGGTGATCATGTGCCAATTTTTTGAGAAAAGTGCTAGCTTCCCCCCTAGGGGTGCTGTCAAGAGGTAAGTGCTTGGCATTTGCAGAGGGAAGTCATTGGGACTGTTTCCTATAAGGTTGTGATTTGTCTTCCCTCCTTTGGGGGCAGAAGCACCCCATTGTTTAGGTCTGTAGGAGCCTTGGGGCTGTGATCTGCCTCTTGGGTGTCTGTATCTGCCTCTTTCTGGCCTGTCTGACACTGGAAAGGACCAATTTTTTGAAGGCCAGTTTCTGCTAAATCTAGGTGGTTGAACCTGTAAGAAATCTTTCACTGTCTGCATTGACTTTGCTTTATCCTCCATTTTCTTTAACACCTTTTCTGCCTTAGCACCAAACAAAGTATCATGCTGTAATGAAGCATCCAGTAATTTCACTTTAACATGGTCATGTAAATTTTGTTCTTTCAACCAAGCATGCCTTCGAATAACAGAGCCTGTAAGTGCGGCTCTACAAGAAGCCTCTAACGAATCAAAACCACATTGCAGAGTATGCTTTCCCACTTGTTCAACTGCATGCAATAAATCCTGCATTTCTTTACTGTCAGAACCTTCTGTATTTGAAACCATTTTCTGCTTTAACAAAGGCATGAGGTACTGTTGGTATTTAAGCATGTGAAACTGACAGTTTAAAGCTCTTACAGCTAAAGTAGCAGAAGTGTAACCTTTTTCCCCCATCTGTCCAGAGCTCTGGAATCCCTATCCGAGGCTACAGGATTTTTAGCAGTAGAAGCCTTAACCCCTTTAAGACCCTGGGAAATTGTTTCTGGGTCTGCAGCAGGGTTTTTGTAAAGAAATTTATGAGAGTCAGGGACTCTGTAGTACCTATCTGGCTTGACTGGTGCAGGGGGGTAAAGAATCAGGAGACAGACTGGATTCAGAAAAAACATCATCAACAATATCACGCACAGGTGGGATAGCCAGGGGCCTGTGCTGAGGCAATAAAAGGAAGTCGCTTGAGCCTTTTCTTGAATTCAGAATAATCCAGGCTCTCCCAATGGAAATGCTCCCTCATGGTGTGCAGGGTTTCCCCAAAAGAATAATCCTCAGGCGGAGAGGCTGAAGGTATGGACTCTTCTGCATCAGAGTCCTCATAGGGAGGGAGAGAATATTCTTGATCAGAAGAGAAATCAGAGGAAATGGAAACCTGGTCAGAGGAGTCATAATCAGTATCCTGCCTAGGCCTTTTGTCAGGGGGGGGGGGGGACCCCTGATTAAAGTAATTAGGTCTTCAGCCATTTTAAGCATCTGTTTCTTTGGCATGGATGACTGTTCTGGAGAATGCTGTACTTGTTTCCTTGTCTTTAATGGTGTTTTTGACTTTGCCTTTGCTGCTGTAGTGGGCTTAATTGTAAGCTGTGAAGGTCTGAAAACACCCTTAGAAGCCGATGCCTGCTCAGTGGCTCCGGACCTATCTGAGGGTATAGTTTCTGTAGGCACAATACCTTGAGTTTCCACAGGCCTCGGTGCCTCCACGTGGCTGTCGGTTACGGCCGGTGACTCTGAGGTAGCGGGTGTCAGGGTCTGCGAAAGCACCTCACTGAGAACCGGCGAATGGCCTAGAAGAGGCTTCGTCGTCGGTTTTGGACCTCGGATGCCTGTCCTTTTCTTTGTCTTTGCGTTTTTTATAAATTGCGGTCGTTGGTTGTTCCGACGGCATTATGTAATTAAACCTTCGGCCAAAATAATGGAGAGCAAAATCAAACCGACGTTTAATAGTTCGTTTATTGAATCTAGCACAAAACCGACAACTAGTAACGTCGTGGTCAGGGCCTAGGCAAGGAATACAGTAAGAGTGAAAGTCTTTATGAGGTATTTGCTTCCCACAAGAAATACAATTAACTTTTACTGACATCGGTCTGGAGCAAGAAAAAGTTTCCCCAATGGGGTACTTAGCTTTATTGAAGACTTCGGTTCTGAAATTCAATTTTGAAAATCTCAGGAGTCGGCCGACTGGCACTTGCGAACTGCTTTTGCTTCAGGCACCGCGCAAGAAAGACTGAAGAAAATGGCGTTGGTTGCAACTTTTATACCCCTGGCATACTGACGTCAGGGAAGAGGCGACAGCAACCGACGCCAGACCAAGACTTTGGAACTCGGGCCAACTGCGGGTCGCCTGCCAGCAGGATAACCCAAGTGTAATGACTGCAACAGTGAAACATGAGCATCAGGGAATCTCGTGGTCTGGGCCTAAACAAGTGACGCAGTAAGAATGGAATTCTCGGTGTAGGATCTGCTTTCCACAGGCAAGACAACTGTTAACTTTTTCGGACACTGGTTAGTGCAAGAAAAAATGGTCCCCAATGGGGTACTTAGCTTTAGACGTTTTCAGCTGAAATTCAAACTCTGGTAGGGACCGACCAGCACTCGTGAGAACTGCTTCTGCTACGGGCTCCACGGCAAGAAAGACTGATGGAAAAAAACAGACTCTGGTATACAGGCCGGCTGAGGGTTATCACAGTAGGGATAACCCACAGCGATGACTGCAACAGTGAAACACAAAGATCTTTCATTTTCTTCTGGTGAAGCCATTCTTTTTTTGATTTGGATGTATGCTTGGGGTCGCTGTCATATTGAAAGGTGAAATTCCTCTTCATTTTCAGCTTTCTAGTAGATGCCTGAAGGTTTTGGGCCAAAAGTGACTGGTATTTGGAACTGTTCATAATTCCCTCCACCTTGACTAAAGCCCCAGTTCCAGCTGAAAAAAAACTCCAAAACATGATACTGCCACCACCATGCTTCACCATGGTGATGTGTTCTTTTGGTGATGCGAAGTGTTGTTTTTGTGCCATACGTACCTTTTGGAATTGTGGCCAAAAAGTTTAACCTTGGTCTCATCAGACCATAACACATTTTCTCACAGGGTTTTGGGAGACTTGATGTATTATTTTGCAAATTTTAGCCGGGCCTGGATATTTTTCTGTGTAAGAAAAGGCTTCTGTCTTGCAACCCTACCCCACAGTCCAGACATATGGAGAATACGGGATACTGTTGTCACATGTAGTACACAACCAATACTTGCCAGAAATTCTTGCAGCTCCTTCATTGTTGCTGTAGGTCTCTTGGCAGCCTCCCTAACCAGTTTTCATTTTGTCTTTTCATCAATTTTGGAGGGACGTCCAGTTCTTTGCAATGTCACTGTTGCCCCATATTTTCTCCACTTTTTGATGACATCTTCACTGTGTTCCATGGTATATCCAATGCGGTGGAAATTTTTTTGTACCCTTCTCCTGACTGATGCCTTTTAACAATGAGATCCCTTTGATGCTTTGTAAGCTCTCTGTGAACCATGGCTTTTGCTGTAGCAGGCAACTGAGTACATGTCAGGAAAATCCTACTAGGACAGCTGAACTTTATTTGGGGTTAATCAGAGTCTCTTTAATTGATGACAGATGTGGATATCAATAGTAAGATACAAGCAGTTAAAATGTTTTTATTCTCTCTAGTGTTACACAGGTCAGGCATATTTTTATCAACCAGAGGGGAAGTTGTGGATAGGAATTAATAACAAGCTGAAGGATTTTATCTTGGAGGGGAAGACAGTAAGAGTCAAGTGGGATAAGCTTATTCTTCCAATAAAACAAGGCGTATCGGGATTATCCAATTTGAAGGGGTATTTCATAACAACACAGTTAAGGCTCCTATACACAGCACAAGCAGAAAACTATAACTCAAAGTGGAAATAGATGATGATGAAACAGGGGAAGCTCAAGAAACAAGGACAGACTGGAATTCTGGATGCAGACCTTTAAGGAGAAAAACAATCACGCAGAATATTATATTCGTAAGGTAGCACAAAGTATTCTAAGAACTAAGCAACATGGGAATGGAGAAAGGAGATTCTGCTGATAGGAGTGCAATTAGGGATACAGACAATAGGCAAGAGGGGGTTGGAATTTATTGGACACTGACAAAAGAACCAAGGTATTGGGAGCAAATAACTGGACAGGGAAAAGTAACAGGATGGGAAGATGCCACAAGAAGTTATTTGGACTGCAGGTTAGAGATTGCCTTCCCTATCAATGACTGATAAGGCAAAGAAAAAAATAGGGGGGTCCTACATGAAAGACCAGCACTGGTAGAGTTTTTAGTAGAATCTAGAAAAGAAGTTGCCATTAAGAAAGGAAGGTACAGCATATAAAATATTGCATGACAACTATAAGAATCAATCAGAGGAGGTTAGAAAGGATTGAGAAGACAGACTGGATAAGTAATTCACAAAGAAACAATGGGAGATACAAATTGTCTCCCAAATATGCTTGGAAGTGTTTACTTGAGTATTTTTATACCCAAAGTAGACAACAAAGAATTTTTCCTCCGGTAGGCAGCAAATGTTAGAGGTGTGATATGGAAGAAAGAGGTAACTGGGAACATCATTTTCTGGGAGTGTAATGAGCTGGCAGACATTAAAGATTCCCTGCAGACTGCTCTGTCAGAGATATCTTGTGATCAAATTGGCGTAACTAAGGAAATGATTTTTTGAGCTATGATACAGAATCAAAATTGCCTAGACATAGTAAGGCCTTGCTGACTGTAATTATGACAGCTGCCAACAAAGCGATTACTAGAAAATGGAAATCAAATTATAAACCAACTTTACTAGAAGTAGCAAAGATAGCAACAGAGCTAAAACAACTGGAATTGGGATCTTTATAAGAGGGTAGGAGCAAATTACATAGGAAAAAATGGGAATTGCGGGATCAATACATGCAGAGGAGAATGAGGTTTAAAAGAAGGCAGAATTTGAATGTGCTATGTAATGTTTGATGGACAATGACTGGACATATTATAAGTGATGTATAATATCAGCATGGTTTGTAATGTATAATGTTTGCAACTGAAACTGTGTTGGTATGGTTTATTTTCATTTATATAAATGTAAGATTGCCTGATGTGATAATTTAACAAAGCTGTTTCTTGTTAAAAAAAAATCTGCAACATCTACTCCAAGACCACCAATTGTTGGAGAGCTCACATTCTGCCTGCCAGTAGTCCTCTTGGGATTACTGCTTCTGTTTTGCTCCTGGCGAGAAAAGGAGCATAGGGATATTAATTCCTGGAGAATGATGATCACCAGAAAGCCTGATAACTGCTTCATAGGTGCGAGCTTGAAATTTGTGCTTATACTTTTCTCGTGGTGAGAAAAGCAGAGTACATTGATCATCGACTACTTCTGATTCAGCACAGAGTGTCTGTGTTGTACTTTCCTGACTAGTCTGGTTGCTATTCAATTCATCTACCAGGGAAAGGCTAAAACAGGCTTACAGACCTTTGCATCATCCAAGACACGACTGTCGACCACTTAGAAGCCTGTGGCCTGCTTCTCAGCTTGGGATTGGTGTTACTACTTTGCTTCTGGTGAGAGAAACAATGGAACATTGTATCCCAGCAGTGTCAAGCTGTGGTGAGACCAGCACTAGTAGTAGCCAATCCCCTCTTTTCATCATTCTTGACAAAGTTAATTCTTTCTTTCATTAAGTACTGCTTGATTAGCTGCTGTTTAACTTAAGTTTGGAATATCTCCCTAAATAATTCATCTATAAATCATCAGGGTCTACTTATTAATTTCTCTTCAAGTGTTTGGCTGTGCCCTGTGTAGACACAGACACCATGCATTGACATTTTTCCTGCAAAAGCATCCTTGAAATTTCACCAATACCTAGTTGCACACAGGGTAATTAGTTTGCAGTGACAAGCACAGCCCCTGAGTGGCAAACCAGATACTCCTGATATTAGATTATTGTAGTGAGAATGTAATGTAATCAATAAAAAAGGGCCTATTGCCATGAATATGAACTTTTCCACCATCTCTGTTACCAGCTTGGTTGATATGGGCATCCTGAGGCAATGTAGAAAATTGCCTCATGTTTACGGACAACCAGCTAATTGTCAAACAAACTAATACTGTACGTGAGAGTTGTATTTACACAATGTCACTGGAGGCAAAGTTATCACATAAAAGCACTCTGTCAATCAGGTTGTCAGTAGTTCATGAACTGCATCATCACACACAGTTTAAAGCAGACACATAGATGCACAAACACTGATGCACTTAAATGTAACCTTCCTAAACACTAAAGACCTCCTAGATGAAGTACACATAACAAATACCCTCAGTAGTCCCAAATGCATTCTTTCAAAGCGACACCCATATCAGCACATACAGCCACATCTCAAGGAGCCTCTACTTCTAAGCCCATAAGGCAAGCCACCACACAATCCAACATTCAAGACACTGAAGAATCCATTGCGAGACGCACTGTCCCTCTCACCAGGCTGAGTAAGGTGAAATTCACAGTCAGTTGCTTATCAGGAGAGGCCAAGATTCACCACATTATGCATGCACTTAGGTCACTGGACCACAAGCACCAGTATGACTTTCAGTCAAAGTCCATGTGGGTGTAAATGACCGGAGGTGTACCTCCCTAAACTATATGAAGACACAACATGGAGCTCTCAGAATACGTGTCCTGGGCTGGAATGAGCTTAGCACTGAGCAGCATTTTACTTTCTCCAAGGATAATGCCACAATATGAACAGAAAATGCCTGACTTTAAAAAACTGGCTCAGTTTCTGGTGTCATTATAAGGGAGTGCATTATTTCTGAGCATGGAAGCAGATGGTCAATAGACCACATTTTGTAAGGATGGTCTGAATCTCTCCCCTCTAGGCTTGTGACTACTAGCTAAAACATTGCCTATAAATGCATTATGGGGAAGGACAATGTCACATTGAAAGTACTTCCGACACAGCAAATCAAAACCAAGAAAATCTAAAGGTGTTACTTCTCAATGCTAGGAGTTTAAACAAAAAACTTCACTCCCTACAAGCTCTCCTCACCCTAAAGAATGCTGATTTCTTTGCGGTCACAAGACATGGCTCAGGTCCATGATGAACACACCATCAGTGCAAGGCTAAAATACCTTCCACACATTTTTTACACCATAAATAACTGTATCTCAAGGCTGGTTAAACATGACAAAGCACTTGAGCTTCTCCGCATTCAAATCAGCACAGACAAAATCCCATATCACTTCTTTGCAAGCTGTAATCCCCCTCTATTACCCAGGAAACCCATAAAAAGAAGTTATGTTCTTACCATAACATTCCAACTGTGTTGTCGAAGGGTATCAGTTCCATCCTTGGAAATGAGTCGGCTGTTATAACAAGCTTGCGCTAGCCAAAAAACTCTCAAGCTAAGCTTACCTACAGTGCCCCTCTCTCTATCACCTCAGATCAAGTTTGCTTGCAAGAAAAAAAAAGGACAAAAAGCGGAGGCTTTATCTGAGCAAATTCCCTATCATAAGGGAGGACCAAATCCGAACCTCCAGGAGTCTTTTGGAGGGGGTTGGCGGGAGGGATGTAATGAATGAATGAAGATCAACAACACAGATGGAACGTTATGGTAAGAACATTAACTTCTTTATCTGATGTTGTTGATCTTCATTCATTCTTACTGATGGGACAAAGTCCCTAGCTACTTTATTTCCTGGGAGACCCTATGGAATGATATTCCTGAGCACCACTGAACTAAAGGAGGCTATGCCCCTGCAGACCAAATCCAATTTGTAATGAGTGATAAAGGTATGAGGGGTAGTCCATGCTGCTGCTGCACAAATGTCATCCATGGAAACTCTTGCATTTAAGGCAACGGATGTCGCAATCGACCTGGATGAATGTGGTTTGACCTTATTTGATAGATAAAACAAATGCAATCTCTCAATGATTTAGAAAGAGTCACTTTGGAAACAAATTTTCCCAATTTTAGTCCTAAGAAGGATACAAATAATTGGTCAGATTTTTGTAGTGATTTAGTCTTGTCAAAGTAGAATCGCAATTGTTTATGCACATCAAGTAAATGCAGGGAGTATTCTCCTTTGTTGAAAAAAGACTGGCAGATCAATTGTTTGATTAATGGTCAAATCTGAAATAACTTTGGGTAAAAAGATGGGATTAGTCTGTAGTGATACTCTGTCTTTGTAGAAAACCATGCAAGGACGTTTTATGCACAAGGCCTGTAATTCGGATATTCACCTTGCTGAAGTAATAGCTACCAAGAATAAAGTTTTCCAGGATAAAAATTTTATATCGTAAGTGGCAGCAGGTTGAAAAGGGGACGAGTCAAAGATTGTAGGACTAGTGTTAAATTCCAAGGTTTGACTGGCTCTTTGAAGGGTTGTATAATGTGGGTGACACCTTTCAAAAAGGTTTTACAGAGATGGTGAGAAATCAAGGGCAAGTCCTGGAAATCACTGCGGAAGTTAGAGATAGCAGCCAGGTGGACTCGAATAGTTGAAGCTTCCGCTCCTGAATGGAGGAGATTCGATAAATAGTCCAGCACCAAATCAAGTGGAGCAGAAAATGGGTCTATTTCCCTCTCTCGAGACCAAATTATGAATCTTTTCCACTTGCTGAGGTAAAGTTTCCTGCTGGATGGTTTATGAGAAGCCAGAAGAATGTTACGTACAGGGGAGGATAGGTTATTTTGCCTGGCAGTTACTGGAAGTGGAGGAACCAAACTGTCAGCTTGAGACTCAATATGTTTGGATGCATCAACCCTTGTGGGTGCAACAGCAGTTCCAGTGTTGGATCCAGAATCCATGGTTGGTGTACTAGGTGAGGCCAAAGGAAGGGAAATCAAACTTGTCAGGGCCAATTGCGTGCAATGAGGATTACTTTGCTTCTCAACCGAAGAGCTTTCTTTAGAAATTGCAGGATCAGAAAAATGTGTACATAAGCAAATGTTGGACTATAGTGCATGACAGATTACTGCAAATAATAAATTAAAATTTTCAGCACAGGCAGAAAAACTTAGGAGATACACAGATAAATATAAATGAAAAGTACAAAATAGGAAATTTAGTGAGGACCCCAAAAAGTTTTACAGAGAAATGGGAAACAAAGTAAAAAAGAATTGAAAGACCGCCAAAAAAAGAAGAAATAGATGCATTTTGGAGAAGTATCTCAGATCCTGTGGAACACAACAAAGTTGCTAAATGGATAAAAGAAGTAAAAGAAAGAATAAGAAGTTTACAGGTACAGGATATAAAACGTGATGAAGCAACAGCCAGAGAGATTGAAATAAAGTTAAGAAATGCCTCTAATTGGAAAGTCCCAGGTCCAGATGCAGTGCCTAACTTTTGGTTAAAAGTATTAACATCTTTGCATGAAGACCTGGCCATGACTAAGAACTACTTGTATGCGCACCCCGAATAGACACCAATCTGGCTAACAACAGGTAAAACAATGCTCCTACTTAAGAATGAACCTGCAAGTTACCCCAGAAATTATAAACCAATAACTTGCCTTCTGATGACATATAAACTATACACGGGAATTGATGTGGATAGAGTTTATAGTCACTTAGAAGAAAACTCAATTATGGAAGTAGAACAAAAGGGCAATAAAGGAAAGTCATATGGAACAAAGGATTATCTGTTGTTAAATAAAGTCATGGTGGAGAACTGTAAAAAGGGGAGGAATCTAAGTATGGCATGGACTGACTACAAAAAAGCATTTGATAGTATGCCGCACTCATGGATAAAAGAGTGCTTAAAAATATATAAGACACATCCTACACTGATCGACTACGTTACAATGACCATGAAACAATGGCAGACCACTTTGCAATTAAACTATGATAAAGGACAAATTATTATCTAGGGTGACTCTCTTTCACCATTGCTGTTCTGCCTTGCTCTTAACCCATTAAGCTGTTTACTTAACGGCTTAGGCCATGGCTATAGTTTGGCTCCTAGAAAACAACAAAGTCTAAAGATTTCTCATCTTCTATTTGTCGATGATTTAAAACTGTACAGCTCATCAGATGAGGAACTGAAAGCACAGCTGCAGGTTGCCAAAACTTTTTCAGATGATATTAGAATGTCATTTGGCCTTGATAAATGTGCAAAAGCAACCTTTAAAGCAGGAAAACTGCAGCACCAAGAAAACATCAGTTTGGGACAAGAATGTGATATAAAAGAACTTGAGCAAGAGGGAGTGTACAAATACTTGGTAACTGATGAGGGATCAGCAATAAAACCCAAACAAATGCGAGTAAAACTTAGTGAGGAATATTTCAGAAGACTTAAATTAATCCTGAAAACTGCACTGACGTCTAGGAACAAAATCCAAAAAACTGCACCGACGTCTAGGAACAAAATCCAAGCTATAAACCAATTTGCTCTTCCTGTCCTAACTTATAGTTTTGGAGTGATTGATTGGCCCTAAAATGTGTTGGATAAATTAGATATTACAACAAGAAGGGTGCTTCATGCTCACCAAATGATCTATAAAAAAAAATCAGTGCATATCAAGATTATATATTAACTGTTTCGAAGGAGGGATAGGCCTCCTTGAAATTGATTACATGTGTAGATCTGCAATCGTGGGACTCCACACATATCTGCTGACCTCCCGAGACCCAAATGTAGTGAAAGTTTTGAAACATGAGGAGAATAAATCTAAGAAGACTTCCCTGCTTAACTTAGCAGAGGCATATCGCTGTCAAGCAGGAATGGAAGTCAAACCAGAAGTAGATAAAAATCAGGCAGCAACTGAATGTGCCAAAAAACAAAAGAAAGAATATAAGGTAAAGGATCAGATGAAAAGGCAAGAAATGTGGAAAATGTATAAATATAGTTGCAAGTAATGAAAACTTCTGGAAGAACCTTAGGATGATCAGGAATGAACGCAGGAATGGTTAAGGAGAGGTGAATTCAAACCAAGAGATGAAAGGTTAATATTGGCAGCACAAGATAGTGGGCTACGTGTGCATTGGTTTACAAAGTCCATTGAACATGTAGGAGAAACAGACAAATGTAGGTTTTGTAAAACAGTGTTGGAAACTGTCGCACACCTAGTTGCTGGTTGTGACATACTAATGGTAGAAGGACTGTATTCTGAAAGGCATAATAATGTGGCAAGACTGCTGCACTGGGGATTATGCAAACATTATGGTGCTGAAGTGGCTGAAAAACACTGGAAACATGAGCCACAAAGCATCATAGAAAATGATGAAGTCTACATCATATGGGATCATCCATTGCCAACAGTTCAAAAGACAGATGCTAGAAAACTGGATATAGTGGTCCAAGAAAAGAAGACAACAGTAGCACTGATCACTGTAATAGCCACACCACTGACTACAGTGTCCTGCGTACAGACAGACACAAAGTCATAAAATATCAGGATCTGGAAGCAGAAAATAGAGCAATGTGGAAGAAGGAAACCCAGACAGTTCCAATAGTAGTTGGAGCAACGGGTCTTACAAAAAGAGTCTACAATCATATTTAGATAATCTACCAATGCATGTAAATCCGTACAAATTACTGAATGAGTCATTACTGGGCACAATGTGGGTCAAAAAGAGTGAAACAATACTAATTTCATGAACTTTAATCAAACTTTGACTTAGCAATGGGGTCCATTCCCGTCATGGTATTAGAAACCCAAAAGATTTGGAGAAATTAAAAAGAGACGGACCATTGTGTTAGTAAGAGCCACTGTAGGAGCCTCATAAGCAGTCTTGCTAGGGGAACTATTGTAATCGATGTTGCCACTGATCCTAGTAGCTGAAGTACCGCCCAAGCTGAAACCTCATTTTGAGAGAGTATCACCCGGAATTGAGATCTTAGTCTTTCTAACCTGTGAAGTGGAAGGGAGACGAGCAGGACTGAGTGTCAAAAGTTGCCCCTATAAATTCCAGATTTTGAGTAGGAGTCAACTTGCATTTTTCCACATTTACTGAGATCCCTAAGGAATTTGCTAGCTTTAGGGTGTAATATAAGGCTGTAACCAGTAAATGCCTGGTCGGGGTGGTATGGAGCCAATCATCTAAGTAGGGAAACAGCCGGAATCCTTGCAGTCTCAAGTGAGCTGTTACCACTGCCATGCATTTGGTGAACACTCTGGGGGCCATAGAGAGACCAAAGGGCAGCGCTTGGAATTGGTAATGATTGGCTCTCAGCTGGTAGTGGAGGAATCTTCTGGAGTGTTTGTCCATTTTTATGTGATAATACGCATCCTGAAGATCTACTGAGCACATCCAATCATCTTTCTCCAGAAACGGAAGGATAGACTGAACCGTGCCCATCCGGAATTTTGTCTGTCTGACAAATTTGTTTAGGATGCTGAGGTCCAAGATTGGCCTCCAGTCCCCTGTCTTTTTTGGCAATAAAAGAACCTTGAGTAAAACCTGACTTCTATATGGTCTTTTGGGATTGTCTGGATGACTCTTTTTTTGAAGTAGCTTTCAAATTTCTTGTGCTGCTATGTCCCTTTGACTGGGTGGAATGTCGGGGATTCGCCTTTGCGGCTTAGGGTAAAGGTCGAAGGGGATGTGATAATCTCTGGTAATTATTGTCTGCACTCAAGAATCTGTCATTATGGATTGCCAGGCAAGGTGGTGCAAAGAAAACAGTCCCCAGACTGCTTCCAGAGGTAAGCAATCTGTCTGTTCTTCAGGAGTGCTGATAGGACTGTCCAGAGAAAAAGAGTCTCTGGATCCCTGATTACACGGCACCCCCCCTCTTCCTCTGTGGGGGCATCTTTCAGATGAGTTTCCCCCTCTGCCCCAGGGGGTAAACTCGCCATGCATGTCACAGAAAGGACCCTGGGACTTCTTGTGCCACATCTTTCCACTCCTCTGATTCCTAGAGTAAGACCTTTATGGGGGTGGAAAAATGTACGCCCACAGCAGACAGGGTCTTGCCATCCTTTTCACACCTGGTCAATATGTCTTTCACTTTTGGGCCAAAAAGAGAAGACGCTTCCAATGGAGCATTGAGAAAGGAAGACTTAAAAGGGTCCACAAAATCACATAGGCACATCTAGGCGTGACGTCTCATGACAATGCCTGCACCTGCTGCTCTAGCCACCTCTTTGGTAGTATGAGAGTTCAACCATATGGATGAGTTAGATATAGATTCCAGGGTGGCAAGCCGTGAGGCAACTGTCACGTACATTGTCAGAAACCGCTCCTAAGGTTCCTGACAGTTCCGAAATTAGGTCTCTGTGCAGCCTCCTAAAGTGTGGCAGGTAATTCAAGGACCGGATGGCAAAGGTCGATGAAGAAAACACCCGCTTCTCTTACCTGTCAATTGTCTGAGACTCCTGGTTCGGGGGATGGACAGTATGGCTCTCCTTAGTGAGCTCTTAGTAGCTGTCACCACCATAGTGTCCACTGGTAGGCCTTTGGACCAATGTGGACTGTCCTCTGGTGGAGAAAGAATTCTGTCTGGTCTCCCGGGAATAGGTTCAACAGTGTCAGGATTCCTCCATGCGCACTGCACGATGAGCTGCACCAGGTCATCTGCAGGCGGGGTCACCCAAGAAGTAGAGGGTAGAGCACAGAAAGCCTGCAAGAATACAGACTCTCAGAGGAAGGGTTGGTGGGCTTCCAGTCTCCCTGCTGCTTTAAAATTTCCAGTAGGTCTCCAAATGAGACATCTTCAGGGGACGACCGTGGGGATCCTTCCGCTTCACTGTAGTCTGTATCTTCAGTAAGGGATTCCTTGGGGGAATCCACATGCTTCCTCTTACACTATCTCTTACATGGTACCCCCTCAGTGGGGCATCTGAGGAGGACTCTGAAGAATGGATACCTTGTGGAAGGGTAGCTTGAGGTTCCCGTGCTTGATGTCGTAGTGTAGTGGACTATCAGCTGCGGTTCAGAGGGTAAGTAAATATGAGTCACCAGTGCCGAAGGGACCAGCTGTGAGCCCGCAGAGGCAAGTGCCCTCTCCATCACCTGGAAAGCGGGCCTGCCTGAAGAGGTGTGGGCGCCTGGAACTGAGAAAGACAACCTCGGGACCTGGGTCACACCCCATTCTGACAAGCCCACCCTCAGGGAAGGAGCCAGAGGAGGACTTGGTGTCGCCAAGACGACCAGAACTGTAGTAGATGGAGCCATAGAAAAAACAGGCACCGTACTAGAGGTCACTGTACTGAAAACCCAGTCACGAGGATGGCTCAGCTCCAAATGAGTCGAAGTCCATAGGGTAGGCTCCGGAACCATGGCAAGGTCTACCAATGGAACCAAAGAAGCCGGTACCATGATAGGCATCTGTGTCGAGGGCTCCGATACCTCCAAGGAGGTTGAAGGAGTAAGTCTGTGGAGAAAATTCCTCGGCTCTGGGTGGGAGGGAGGATTTGGAAGGAGTTGGAAATCCTCTGGCCATCAATAGCTGATCCACGAGTCTCACTATGTCGAATTCCAAAAGGCTTCTGGAGAAGCAGGTTGACATCGCTGACGGAGAATCAGGGCATTCTAAAAAAGGGAATGTACTGCTGTCAAAAAAAGGGATCTGCTGACAGGAAATATCAGGTTCGAGGCAACACCTCACCTTTCGGCACCCATCATCAAAAGGGCCAGCAGGATGTATAGGGGGGACAGTGACCGGAGTTGGAAAAACTATTTTTGGTGCCGAAAGGGGCATCTGTACTGTCGCCATGGGAGATAAAGTTCTGGATGGTTCCGTACTTGCAAGAGGTACTATGGGGGGAACTTGCAGCATTGGTGCTGAGGACTGTACTGCAGTAGATGGATGAAGCATTGGTGCCAACGGCGGCACCATAGTTGCTGGTTGAGGTCTTGGTATCAAGGACGGCACTATAAAAGGGGTTGGATGCCACAGTGCCAGGATTTCTGGTGTCAATTTAGATATTTTTGTCTTCGGTTCAGAAGATTTAACCGATTTTGGAGATGAAGGAAAAGAATGGCTTCTCTTTTTGTGCTCTTTTTAGGAGGGGTTGAGCCCTAAATAGCCTCTGAGAAAGGAGTTTTTAGAAGGCCCTTAAGAATCAGTTTATTTTTTTCATTCTGTCAAGGTACGGGCGCTAAAGGCCTTACATCTATCACAAAGAGGTTCAAGTTTCAACTGCTGTACCCCAAGGCAATAAGTGATCGTCTGAATTCTGCATTATCTACCGCACTTATCTCACTGTTTAAAAGCCTGTCTTTCCTTTTCATCAGCCATTATCAAATATACAGTGAGCATCTGTCCATAGTATACACAAAAACAATCAACAAATTACACACTACCACAGTTAGAGAGAGAGAGAGAAAGAGAGAGAGAAAGAGAGAGGAGAGTTTTTTTTTTTTTTTGTTCACCAACAATAGTAGAACAAGAAATACCCAAAGGGTAAAGGAAGGGAGAAAGGAAAGGGAAGAGAGGGGGATGCTAACAATGGTACTGGGAATTGCTTCGGAGATAAGGGAGGCCTGTACCAGCAATGGTATGAAGAATACCACAAACTTGGTAAAGAAAGTAAAAAGGAGACTTCAAAGGGTAAGAAAACTCTAAACAACTAGCAAAAGAGGTTTTACAAGTAATCAATAAAAGGAATTTTTAGAAGTAGAAAATTTTAAATGACTTAGCTTGAGAGCTGGCTTGAAATGTCTTGATAGTATATGCAGCAAATGAGATCTAAGGTGATAGAGAGAGGAGCACTATGGGTAAGCTTAGCTAGAGAGTTTTTTGGTTGGCACGAGCTTTATATAATGACTGAATCGGTTTCAAGGATGGAACAGATACCCATCAATAAGGAATAAATGAAGATCAACAACATCAGATCATATATTTAAACTTACTGGAAACATTCACCATCCAACCTAATGTCATATTCATGGGAGATTTTAATTACCCCACTATTAACTGTGAATTATATACAATGACAAATGTGCAGGCACAGAGATTCCTGAAGTTTGTAAACACAAATTCCTTGGACCAGACCATCAATACACTGACCAGAGGTACAAACATACTGGATATGGTCCTCACTAATACAGTACTGCTCTCCTCCTAGTGTAATGTCTTCTCTGGTAAGGTTAGACCACAAGATAGTCTCTTCTGAAGTAAAAATAAAACTTGGAACCCCAGATAACCCTGAAATGTTCAAGAACTACTCTAAAGCTAACTTCCTACTATTAAGTAATAACCTGTCAAAATGTCAAGTCCCCATAAATCTTGAGAACACTACTGCCTATGTGGAACTATTCACAGAAACCCTAATACAAGCGTGTTAACAGTTGCAGAGATGCAAATGTACCCACCAGAAAGAAGTACAGAACAAACGCAAAAAACAGGCCACCCTATTGGAATCACAATATCAATAAGCTGTATCACAGAATGAAGAAAATGATGGCAAAAATTAGCAGGTGTAGCGCCCAGCAGGATAAAAACACTCTCAAACTAAACAAACAACTCCGAGAAGAGATGGTCTACTAAAGCCAAATTTAATGTAAATTTGTCCTCCCAAGCAAAAGACAACCACAAGGCATTCTTTGGCTACATTCGCAACCTTAAAGGCTATAAACAACTGCGTGCAGAGCTCATTGTTAACGGAGTCACCTATACTGAGCCTGATCAGGATCGAACGCATGAAAGGTTAAGGAGAGGTGAATTCAAACCAAAAGATGAAAGGTTAATACTGGCAGCCCAAGACAGTGGGCTATGTACATGTTGGTTTACAAAGTCCATTGAACATGTGGGAGAAGCAGACAAATATAGGTTTTGTAAAAGAGAACTGGAAACAGTTGCACACCTTGTTGCTTGCTGTGATATACTAATGGCAGAAAGACTGTATACTGAAAGGCATAAGGGTTTTATAAAAAGAATCATCATATTTAGATATGTTACCAATACATGTAACTCTGTACGAATTGTAGGAGTCATCATTAGTGGGCACATTGCGGGTGCTGCGAAGAGCACTTTCGGTTGACATCAAAGATTGAAACAATACTAATTTCATGAACTTTAATTAGACTTTGACTTAGGCATGGGATCCATTCCCATTATGATATTAGAAACCCAAAAGACTTGGAGAAATTAAAAAAAGAGAGAGAAAAGCCAAAAGATATAGCAAACCTGCTGGCCAACAAATTCAGCTCCAACATTACCCCTCTCTCTCACTCAACCTCCCATCGCCATCAAATATCCCTCCCTAATGTCACTATGGAACAGGTCCTTAATTCTCTCTAAGGCCAAGAACACTGCATCAGTGGGCCCAGAGCAATATCCCAGGATGCCTTCAAAATAGCATGAAGCATGACCTATCAGGCCCTCTGGAATTGCTATGTAACTGTAGCCTCCAAACAGGCTTCATGCTTCACGAATGGAGAACAGCAGCACTCATCTCTCTGCCAAAAGGTGGGCCATATACAAACCCTGAAACTACAGACCCATAAGTCTCACCAGTCTCATTACGCAAAGCCATGGAAAGAATTATCATGGAAATGATCAATAATGACATTAGAAACCTTCAGACACTGGACCCAACCCAATTTGATTTTGTCGAAGGCAGGTCATGCCTACTCAATCTGAGAAAATTCTTTGAGGTCATCAAAGCAATGGATGAGGGCAAAATGGTTCACACTGCCTACATTAATCTGGCCAAGGCATTTGACACAATACCCACTCAAGCATTGTTGGCAAACTCAAGACGTTAGGTACAAACCATTATGTCACCTGGTGGATGGCAAGGTGGCTCACATACAGGATCCAGGAAGTTAGAACTGGAGAGTCTACCTCTACAAAGTGACCAGTCACAAGCAGCGTCCCTCAGGGATTGGTCCTGGGACTGCTCCTTTTTGGCATTTACTTCTCTTAAGTCAAGACCAATGTCAATGGCCTCTGGCAGACTAAATCTGCAGATGATTGCAAATTTGGAGCAGTCACAGAATCCCCACCCTCACAAATGTTCTTCAAGAAGAGCTGACACAGAAAAATAACTGATGTCAGAGCCATGGACTACAGCTAAATGCCAAGAAATACATAACAGTACCCTTCAGGAAGTCATCCATCCCTGGTAACTATCATACTGACAACGCACCCCTAACAGTTGGCTCAATAGTCATGGACTTAGGGACACACACAGACAGTAATCTAGCCTTTAACCATCACATGTCTACAGTAGTGAAGAAACCATTCTATGTTGTGCAACTTAAGGTATGGTATCTAGGTTCATGGAGGTCATTGTTCCACTGTACTTAGCACTCATCACACTGATCATTGAGCACAATACCTCCTTTGGTATGTACTTAACAAGGCACATTCAACAATTGGAATGTTCACAAAGGTTCCTCACTAAAAGAATAAAGTAAGTAATATGCCCTATACAGACTGCCTCAAGACCCTATCCCTGTATTCTTTCTCCTGCAGGGTGTTGAGGGGAGAGCTATGCCTGGCATACAAGGCATTGTCAGATCCCACCCTGCAACACAGCTCAGCAAGACACTTAATAGATACAAAACTGTAACAATCACAAAGGTAGCAAAAATCAGATGACAGAAACAGTTATGGAAAGATACAGTAAGATATTTAGAACTGAGTAAAAAAACATTTGAAATACACAGTTTATAAAAATTGTTTTGGAGGAAAGAAGATAAAGTGATGAGGAGGGGGGAGGGGTGGAAAACGGGAAATGCGGAAGTAAGTGGAAAGGATTTGGGGGGAGGGTAGGCTGAACTGACGGTGTAGGTCTCATTCAGAGAAGGAAAGAGCTGAGTGGGAAACTAATGGAAGGACGGTAAGGTGAAATCACTGATGGCAACAGTTCATTTTATAGTCTTGTATAGGTACAGTGCATGCTGACTGAAGAGGGAAAAAAGTTTTAAAAAGAGCTAAAAAGTTGTAAAACAGAAGAAATTTTTTTTTTTTTTTTTTGCTGCCGTTTGTTCTTTTTAAATCACTTGAGTTTAGGAACTTGCAATGCAGTACCTAAAACACACTACATAAATAATAAAATGGGCACAGCTTGCAGCACTCTTCAAATCTGAACAGTTCAGCTGACAGCAAAAAACTGGATGCAGACATGCATGATGGGATTGGGGAAGGGAGCCAAGCAGCCTGAACAGTTCTAGGGGTTCTGCAGTTCTAATACCTTTGGAATATACAGCTATTGATTATGGAACATGGACCACTTTATTGTACTTTGAATTACGAACTCTAAGCAAGTCAAATGATTCACCAAGCAAAAAATTGCTGAGCAATACAGCTGGTTTTGGGAGATGAGATTTAGAGCTAATTTATAGTCTGCTTCACTCACAAATACAGCATGTACCAGACATATTTTGCTTTACTTAGAAATATGGCATGCACCATCCATTTTAATGTAATCTTGGTTTTTCAGAGAAAGCGTTTCTTTCCAACAATATATTCTGAGTTGCACAATGTAGTACTTTTTTTTTTTTCTTTACTGCACTTTAATCCTGCACTTCATGTACTGCATGAACCCAGGCTTTTGACAGCTTTAGAGGCAAGTATCAATGGAGTTCTTTTTTCTTCTTCAATAACCATGTCAAGATCATAGATGGGATTACGGCCTTCACATAGTCTAACAACAACAGTTAAGTTACTCAATATTATACAGAACAATTAAATAAAATGAACAATTACATCACTTTTTTGCACATGTGCTGCACTGTGGGAAAGAAAAGCCTTTTCAATTAAAAAAAGCAACCTTTCATATCAGACCACAAAAAGGCATATTGGGGTCAGGCATACACTAAAAATAACACTAACCATTCAAAATGAGGCAATGCCATTAATTCTGTACAGAAGACCAACATGTGATCAAAAATGTAATCTTCCTTTTTCAGTTTCAGCCCACATCTATCCTTTAAATAGCTACTTCAGTTTTCTCATATGATATATTATATGGAGTCAGGCCAATTTGAACATAATAAACTAAGTCTTTCTAAGTGACCTGTGGACACAAGAAATGTCAAAGAACACAGCTCCTAGAAGATTTTACTGCAATAAATTGCATTAAAAATTAATATTTAAATAAAAAACAATTTATCACCATTTAAGAGACACATTGTTGCTGCTCTGAGCTGATGCAAGATGCAAGATGCATCTAACTTCACAGTGAGCCAGAACAAGTACGGAAAGTTCCTTAAACTCCCAGGTAACTTGCAAAAACTATCCATTTAGCCTCAAATGTTTATTAGTAAAATAACACAGTCTGAAGAAAAACATCACACACACAAAAAACAGCTTACGCCCTGTTAAGATCCTTGAAAAGACCGTGCTGAAACCAACACTACTAGTCAACAGAATGGTTTAAATGCAGTGCTGTCTGTAGCAAGTATAACCAGTTTACAAACTAAAGTAAGCATCGACTGCTGTACAAAACAGCAATCAAATAACAGATACAATGGAAACAGGTCACTGTTCATGCCACATACTCAATTATTACTTGAATACATGCAAAACTGTTAGCAGCAAAACACAGCATCTCCAGTTATTTAAATATGAAACACCCATTTAAAATGAGACAAACAGGCTGGATTCAGACATCTGTGCATTTTCTGGAACAAGCTTGTTGAGCAATGAAAGAGCCTCCTCTTTTCAAAGACTGACAGATATTCTAAGGCAACTGAGCCTTTTGACCGTTTACTTCTTGCCAATACCCTTCCTCAGGCCATTTCTTCTTTCTCCAGATGGGCCAGATCATTCATTTACACAGAAAATGTGTGGTTATCCATACAGTCACCTAGGTTATATTTAAAAGATAGTAACTTGCACTGTTTAATATTCAGGGAATGCTTATTCAATAGGTTTGGGAAGCAGTGGGTTATAAACCTCACCCTGCACCGTCTTTTATTTATACTGTGGTAAAGATTTAGGTCCCTGGTTCTATTCCTGGTGGAAATACTGGACTTGCTGAGATACAGGAGGTCCAGGACAACTGGTTCTCTAAATGGCATGGTAAGTGAACCAGAGATCCCCCCTCAAAAGTCTATAAGACACTGAATAAAGGACAACACTTCCAGCCTCTCCAGATAGCTCATTTAGGCCTATGATCTTTCTGGTTAGAAGTCTTTGGTGTTTTTCTAACATTTTCATTTGATTAGTGAGATACATTCATTAAGGGGTATTGTATATTCCATAACTGGTCTGATTAACACACAGTATAAGGGAGATTATCTCTTTAGACCTTGATGATATTTCATTAGCAATTAGCAGTGCTAAGCAACAGAATTCATGACAATCATAGTCACATGATGATCAAAAAGAGAGGGAGTTATCAATCCAGGTTCCTAGATCCCCAAATATATTTCCAATTTGTCTTGGTATGTTGTCTATATCATATGATAAGGGGAGGGGTCGTCTACCAAAAGTGACAATATTACACATTTTAGCTTTAAGACTGAGCCTATTTTTTAGTACACCAAGAATTTACCAGGAAAGGATCCAAAACCAGATGGTGTTGTGTGCAAATTTTGTTAGAGATCCTGGTTCTTTGCTTGTATCTGAGAAATAAGTGCTGAAAAAAAGAAGTCCTAGCACAGACCCTCTTAAAGGACATCACTGGTTACATTTATGCTTTCTAATGAGGCTGATGCAACTAACATTGTGTGGATTGTTTCAGCCAGTTTGCTATTCATCTTGCCACATACTGGTTCAGTTTTAAAGCATTGAGATTTTGTGATGCCAACCTGGAAAAAGTACAGTTGTGTACCTACCATAAATGTAGATGTTCCGAGTGTATTCACTGCTGCAGTCATTACTCTTGGGTTATCCTGCTGGCAGGCTACCCGCAGTCGGCCAGTTCCAAAGTCTAGGTCTGGCATCGGTTGCCTTCGCCTCTTCCCTGAAGTCAGTGCACCAGGGGTATAAAAGATGCAGCCGATGCCATTTTCTTCAGTTTTCTTGCCCCAGATGTCAGGTGCCCCAAATAGGTAGGCTGAAAAATATATATCAAAAAGAAATGCATACACAAAAATAACATTTCCTTCATCTACAAGCAAATACACCAAAAAGGTTGTCTAGGATAGAGAAGTGCAGATAAGGCCCAGCAAAGAGAAGGGGGATGGTGGGTGGGTAACCTGGACTGCAACAGTGAATACACTCAAACATCTACATTTATGGTAGGTACACAACTGTACTATGTTCATCGTGTCTCACTGTTGCAGTCATTACTCTTGGGTTGAATCCCAAAGCTGAGTAAGGGTAGCTGGGCTAAATAGGATTAGGAGAGGCTATGAGGTCCTGCAGCTTGCGCCCAGGAATATTATCCTTGAGAGGGCACTAGTTTTGATTTCTTTTCATTTACTGTGTACCCTAGGCCAATTAGTAATCTTTTTACAAACGCCAGATGCTTTAGAAGTGTGTCTTTGTTCTCTGCTTGAATTAGGTAGTCGTCCAAGTAGGGATAAATTTGAATTCCTTTTTGTCTGCAAAACGCAGTTACTGGTGCCAGGCATTTTGTAAAGACCCTGGGCGCAGTAGAAGTCAAAGGGCAGTGTAGAGAATTGGTAATGCATTGAGCCAGCTATGAATCTGAGGTATCTTCTGCAAGACTGTCTGATTGGGACATGCAGGTAAGCCTCTTTTAGGTCCAAAGGTACTAGCCAAGCCCTTTTGCCCTGCATGGGCAGTAGCTGCTGAAGAGTCAACATCTTGAATTTTGGAATTTCCAGAAATGTATTTAGTATAGATAGGTCCAGAAATGGTCTCCAGGTTTTGTCCTTCCTGGGCACTAGAAAAAGTCTGGAGTAAAATACTTGCCCCTGCTCTTGTTGTGGTACTTGCTGAATGGCCCTCATGTCCATGAGGGCTGTAATTTGTTTTTGTGCCTCTGCCCATTGATTGTGTGGCAGGTCTGGCAAGCCCTTTGATCTTGGTAGGGTGTGGAAATGGAACCTGTAGCCTTGGGACAGTATGTTGAGAACCCATTTGTCTTGGGTAACCATTTGCCAATTTGATGAAAAAAGTGCTAGTTTTCCCCTTAAGGGGGCTGTCAAAAGGAAACTGCTTGGAACTGGAAGAGGCAAGTCATTGGGACTGTTTCCTGTAAGGTTGTGATTTGTCCTCTCCACTTTTGGAGGTAGGAGCACCCCATTGTTTAGGCCTGTATGAGCCTTAGGGCTGAGATCTACCTCTAGGACGCCTGTATCAGCCTCTTTGTGGTCTATCTGAGACCGGAAAGGACCAATTTTTAGAAGGCCAATTCCTGCTAAACCTAGGTGGCTGTACCTGTAAGACATCCCTGACTGTCTGCATGGACTTTGCTTTATCCTCCATTTTTTTTCAACACCTCTTCTGCTTTAGTACCAAACAAAGTATCATGCTGCAATGGTGCATCTAATAATTTTGCTTTAACATGATCAGGCAGATTTTGTTCCTTTAAATAAGCATGCCTTCTAATAACAGAACCTGTAACAGCAAGAGGCCTCCAGTGAATCATAACCACATGCAAAGTATGCTTTCCCACTTGTTCAGTTGCATGCAATAAATCCTGCAATTCCTTGTTCTTAGAACATTCAGTATTTGTCAACATTTTCTGTTTAAGTAGTGACAGTAAATATTGCTGATATTTAAGCATATGAAATTGACAATTTAAAGCCCTTACAGCCAGGGTGGCAGAAGTGTATACTTTTTTCCCCCATCTGTCTAGAGCCCTAGAATCCCTATCAGAGGGGACAGGGTTTTTCACAGTATCAGCCTTAATCCCCTTGGGACTCTGAGATATAGTTTCTGGGTCAGCAGTGGGGTTTTTATATAGGAATTTATGAGAATCTGGGACCGTGTAGTATCTGTCTGGCTTATCAGGTGCAGGGGTAAAGAGTCAGGGGATAGTCCGGACTCTGAAAATACATCATCTACAATGTCTAAAACAGGAGGAATGGCAAGGGGTATATGCTGAGGAAGAAGCAGGAAGTCTCTGAGCCTTTTCTTAGACTCAGAATAATCTTGGCTCTCCCAGTGGAAATGCTCTCTCATAGTATGCAGTGTTTCCCCAAAGGAATAGTCCTCAGGAGGAGAGGCTGCAGAAATGGATTCTTCAGCATCAGAATCCTCATAGGGAAGCATGGAAAAATCCTGTTCAGAAGTGGAATCAGAGGAAAAAGGTACCTGATCAGAAGAGTTATACTCTGTCTTTTGCCTAGGCCTCTTATCAGGAGGGGGATGGGAGCCCCTGATCAAAGTAATTAGGTCTTCGGCCATTTTGAGCATCTGTTTTTCAGGCATGGAAGTCTGAGTAGGAGAATGCTGTACTTGTTTCTTTGTCTTTAGAGCTGCTTTAGTCTTTGAAGCCGAGGATGGCTTAATATATAGTTCTGTAGGTCTGAAGACATCCTCAGAAGCCTATGCCTGCTCAGTGGCTCTGGACCCATCTGAGGGATTGATTTCCAAGTGTCCAATACCTTGAGTTTCCAGAGGCCAGTCGGCTCCATGTGGGAGTCGGAAGCGGCCTGTGGCTCTGAGGTAGTGGGCGCCAGGGGCTGCGAAAGCGCCTCACTGAGAACCGGCGAACTGGCGACTGGCCTAGAAGAGGCTTTGTCTTCAGTTTTGGACCTCGGATGTCTATCCTTGTCCTTGCGTTTTTTGTAAACTCCAGTTGTCGGCTGTTCCGCCGGCATTATATAATTAAATCTTCGGCCAAAGTAATGAAATGCAAAATCGAACCAACGCTTGAGAGTGCATTGGTTGAATCTAGCGCAAAACCGACAGCTAGCAACGTTGTGATCAGGGCCTAGGCAAGGAATACAGTAGGAGTGAAAATCCTTATGAGGTATTTGCTTCCCACAAGAAATACAATTGTTAACTCTTTCTGATATCGGTCTGGAGCAAGAAAAAAGTTTCCCCAACGAGGTACTTAGCTTTAATGAAGACTTCGGTTCTGAAATTCAGTTTTGAAAATCTCAGGAGTCGGCCGACCGGCACTTGCGAACTGCTTTTGCTTCGGGCACCACGCGGCAAGAAAGACTGAAGAAAATGGCATCGGCTGCATCTTTTATACCCCTGGCGCACTGACGTCAGGGAAGAGGCGACAGCAACCGACGCCAGATCTAGACTTTGGAACTCAGGCCGACTGCGGGTAGCCTGCCAGCAGGATAACCCAAGAGTAATGACTGCAACAGTGAAACACGATGAACATCAGAGTTGAAGGCCTTGGCCAGGACAGGACAACTTCATGAATACAGCATGGCCACAATCTACAGCTGCAATGTTTTTCACCAGATTAATTAAGATAGAATCTATCCTTCACAAAGCCAAATTACTGGGGCGTCCACAAAACCAAATTACTGGGGGCTCAAGTTTAATAAGATTCCTGAAATTACAGTTTATGAGGGCAGTTACAATATGTTCAATGGCTTTGCATATGAGGCTTGGACGGCTGACAGACCTGTAATTAAGAAGGTTGGTTGCAAGGCCAACCATTTGGTGCAGCACCACTCATTATGTAGAAAACCAGTAGCTAAACTTAGGTTGAACAGTTTACAGGGTGGGTCTGTAAGGGCACATTTACCACTTGTTAATAAACTAGGTATACTGTCAGGTCCCATGGAGGAAGTATTTTTGCTTGTGGTTAGCGTCATCAGTAAATTCCCATTAGAAATAATTGAGGGAGTTAGGAATTCATAATTTCTTGCCTCTGGATCAAAGTCTTGGTCGGAATGTTAGCATTAAATTTGTTAACAATAGTTTATAAAGACACTGGCAATGTCTGTTGTGTCAGAATAGGAAGCGGTATCATGAATACATTCAAGCAACTTAGGGTGCTGTTTCTTAGTTGTTTAACATGGATAAAGAAGGACTTTTAATCATCATTAACTTCAGAGGCCAGCCTAAGCTCATGGGCTCCTTTTGTGGACTAGATGGTGTTTTTCACCTTTATTAGTGCAAAAGGTGGCCTTATTTGTAAGGATTAGGTCAAGAAAGTGGTGCCCTGTGGTAGATGTACTTATCAATTGTTCAAGGGAATTTTTTTTATCAAAGTCTAAGAATTCTTGGGCATATTATACATTGGAGGTACAGGTGTCAAGTTTACTGAAGGGTAGTTAAAGACAACCAAAAATAACAGATTTTTGGTAATATGGAGATAATTTAGAAAACTGAGGAATCGTATGTGGTCCTCCGGGGGCAAAGAAGTTGTTCTGTAACATGCTATTAGTGATAACTAGTCCTACCTAGAGAGATCTGTAGCTCAATGAGTAGGTCCCATATGGAACTGCCTGGAGGTGATCTATTCCTTGAAAATTATGGAGAAACCACCAATGTTGCCAATGGGTCTGAAGGCATGGAACTGAAAATCTCCAGTACAGCGGGGGTATTTTCTCTTTACATTTCAACCAAGTTTCAGTGGATGTTTTCCAGACGCAGGGTTGCCTAAAAATCAGACAATTTACTTACACTTCTAGTATTTAGGAGAACCAACTTACTGCGATCTGATTTTGGAACCAATATGCCAGTTACATTGGATTGTTCATAAACTAAAGTTTGGCTAAAAAGGCACTAGAGGGGCAGTAAACACTTCAGCCTAACTGTAGAAGCCTTAGAACAAGAGGTGCAGACCATACTTAGCAAAGGAACCTGGGACTGTTGTGCACCTTGCCCCATGCCAACTCATATTGGATCACTCCAGATTTCCATCAGCTATTTAACCAATAACTAAAGCAAATTATCTTTGTTTGTATTGAGGCATAATTTGAAGTGAAGGAAAGATGCCACTCAAGACTGTCTTACCTGCATTTGTAACATGAATGGAAAATCCTGACCTGGATTTTTGCATGTACCTCAGGGTTTTATGTCTCAAGTCATTCTTTCTCACAAACTGCCATACCATAGTCATTTTATAACCACTTAGGGTCCTTAGGCCCCTTGTAATGTCAGAAATCCTGGTCTATGAAAGACATCTCAGTGTAACCTTCTTTTTGTCTAGCCTTGTGGGTGATCAGTCAGTGTGCCTAACAATATAGTTGCCTATCACTAAAACATTTAAGTTGCTGTTGTGGTTCAGAGTGGTAGATCTGGAGTGTTTTAGCTTGGCGTGACTTTTTACAGTAGGTATGCATGAGATGTCTGTATGTCCTGATTTTTGCTGAGATTTAATATTCTTATTTGTAGGAGGCTTTAGGAAAAATTCTTTTACAGCCTCAGCACAAGACATTCTGATGTGATTAGTAAAGCTCGTGGTGGAGGTGTATGAAACTCACAGGCCAAGTTTTTAAGTACTTAAACCTCTCACTGATGGAACTATTAGTGTTGGGAATAAAGTCAGTTTCTGTGAACATAAAGTAGTTTATGCTCTGTCTTAGAAGACTTACTACTAAATGGCTGACAAAAAGTTGTGAAACAAGCAGACTGACTTTCCATCTTGTTCAATGCTTAGGTGTTTATGCAAGTAAAGTTAATACACAAAATAAAACAGAAGGCTCTCCAGTGATTGTCCCAAATGTTGCAGACTTTAAAAGTAAGACAGGTAACCTTCTAGGTATTGCAGCAATCATGTAGGAAGCTATGAAAAAATTATCTCAAGCTTTAGTAATTTAAGGGGAGGAAAGTACAGTTGTGTACACCTACCATAAATGTAGATGTTCGAGTGTCTTCACTGTTGCAGTCCTGACTGTAGGGTTCTC
This sequence comes from Protopterus annectens, assembly GCF_019279795.1. NCBI lineage: Eukaryota > Metazoa > Chordata > Ceratodontiformes > Protopteridae > Protopterus > Protopterus annectens. The sequence continues at coordinate 257,052,386 of NC_056737.1, forward strand.
CCCTGCCGGCAGGCAGCCCCTCGGTTGGCCAGAATCCCAAAGTCTGGGTCGGCTGTTCAACCATGCTCCCTGACATCAGAGCGCCAGGAGTATAAAGCTGACAGCCGACGCCATCTTCTCCAGTTTTTCTTGCCCCAGATGTCAGGAGTCCCAAAATGAAAAAGGTCCCATAACCTTTGCAAATACACCTCAGAAGAATGGTGAAAAAAGTAAATACACAAAAATAAAAATAAGAGGGGACAGGAGGGAGGGAAACCCAGACTGCAACAGTGAAGACACTTGAACATCTACATTTATGGTAGGTGTACACAAATGTACTATGTTCATTGTGTTTCACTGTTGCAGTCATGACTGTAGGGTAGAATCCCAAAGCTGAAAGAAAGGGAGGTGGTCATAAAGAAGAAGGGGCGGCTAAAAGGCCCTGCAAGACTGCAGAGGCAAAGCCTGCCCTAGACTTAGAGTAGAGAGGTAGATTGTAGTGCTTTGAAAAAGTATGCACTGAACTCCAAGTTGCAGCTTCCAAAATGTCCTTGGTAGGAACTCCCCTGAGGAAGGCCGCAGAAGTGGCAGCAGCTCTGGTGGAATGAGTCTGTATACTCCCTGGGATTTGCTTTCCATGGTGTGAATAACAAAATCTGATTCCATGAGCAATCCATTTAGAAATGGTCTGTTTTGAAATGACTTTACCTTGGGAGCTTGAAGCATAAGAAACAAACAACTGTTCTGATTTTCTGATGTCCTTGGTTCTGTCCAGGTAAAAACGTAGTTGTCTGTGTACATCCAAGGAATGCAAGATCCTTTCCCCTTTATTTTGAGGAGTGGGGAAAAAAGTTGGTAAGTGGATAGTTTGATTTAAAGCCACTTTGGAAACCACCTTAGGCATGAAAGTAGGATTAGTCCTTAAAGACACCCTGTCTTGATGAAAAATAATAAGGCTCCACAGCCACAAAAGCTTGTAACTCTGAAACTCTCCTGGCAGAGGTTAGGGCTAACAAGATAGCTGTCTTCCAAAATAAAAATTTGATGTCAGAAGAAGCAGCAGGCTCAAAAGGAGGCAAGGTTAGTTTTTCTAAAACATAGTTGAGATCCCAAGCAGGAATGGGAGATCTAGGAGGTCTTAAGTTCTTAGCACCTCTGAGAAACTGTCTCATGAGCTGGTGGGAAAAGATGGGAGGGTCTGTATTATAATGAGCAGAAATAGCCGAAGCATGTATCTTAATGGAAGAGAAAGAGAGACCTTTATGTAAGAGATCTGTCAAGTAAAGTAAAATTAAGGAAATGTTAGGAAGAAAAGGATCAGAATCCTGAGCCTGCATCCAGGAACAAAATCTTTTCCATTTTCCTGCATAAGATTTTCTAGTACTAGGACGTCTGGCTTCTAAAATGACATCCATAACCTGCTTGGGTAGAATAGAAGAAATCAAAGGCCCTGAATTAACCATGCCGCCAGGCTGAGAGTTCTGACATGAGAGTGTAGAACCTGACCCTGATGTTGGGACAGTAGGTTCGGAGACTGACGTAAAACCCAAGGGGGCTCCCGACATAGGTATTTTAGAGTTGGATACCAAAACTGCCGAGGCCAATTTGGAGCCAGCAAGATTATCATCTTGGGCTTGTCCTGTTTTATCTTCAATAAGACCCGTGGAAGAAGAGGAAGAGGTGGAAAGGCATATCCGGAGAGGTTCCTCCAACTGAATGACAGGGCATCCACTTTCCAAGCTTTTCTGTGGAAAGTCCTGGTGCAAAAATTCTGTAGTTGATGATTGAGATGGGATGCAAAGAGGTCTATGTGAGGACATCCCCAGACTTCTGTTATCATCCTGAATATTTTGGTGTCCAGCATCCACTCGTGTGGGTCTGAAAGCTTTCTGCTCAGACCGTCTGCCAGAAAGTTTTGTTTCCTTGGTAGAAACTGAGCTTGAAGATCCAGATTGCAAGCTAGAGCTGTGTTCCATAGATCCATGGCTAGTCTGCAAAGGGGGTAGGAATGAGATCCCCCTTGCTTGTTTATGTACCACATAACTGTGGTGTTGTCCGTCCGTATTAGTAGTTGTCCTGGTTGAAAGAGATTCCTGAAGGCCAATAGAGCTTTCTGAACGGCTAACATTTCCTTTAAGTTGATATGCAGGTGCTTCTGATCCTTTGTCCAAAGGCCCTGCAAATAATTGCCCTGAAAATGGGCTCCCCAAGCATAATCCGAGGTGTCCGTGGTTAGAATCTCAATGGCAGGAGGCAGACGGAAGGGTTTCCCTTTGTTTAGAGCACATGCCCTGGACCACCAAAGAAATTCCTTTTGAAGGCAAGGAAGGACGGAGATCAGTATGTCCAAACTGTGGCAATGCTGAGACCATACACTTTTTAGGTACCACTGTATTTTCCTCATGTGTAGTCTTGCATATGGTACGAGAAGGATGCAGGAGGCCATGTAACCCAAAGCCTGCAGGAATTTCCTTGCAGGTAGCGGAGTTAAAGTTGCCAAGGTTCTGAAAGTTGAAGCCAGCTGTAGTTGTTTTTCGGATGTCAGAAATGCCATCTGGGTTGTGGTGTTGCACCCAGAAAAGTTATCTGTTGTGATGGGGTTAAATCTGACTTTATGTTCACAGAGAATCCCAGGAACTTGAGAAGGTTCTGTATAAATTCTAGATGCTGGAGTAAGACATCCTTGGAGTAAGACATACTTGCTGTCTGCCTGAATTAGACAATCGTCCAGATAAGGGTAAATTTGTATTCCCTTGAGTCTGCAGTAAGCTACTACTGGAGCCAGGCATTTGGTGAAGACCCTGGGCGCAGTAGACAATCCAAAGGGCAGCGCAGAGAATTGTAAGTGCCTCGATCCGGCCTTGAACCGGAGGTATTTTCTGCGATCCTGCCTGATGGGAATGTATAAATATGCCTCCTTTAAATCCAAAGTTACCATCCATGCATCTTTGGACAGCATTGGAAGTGGCTGCTGTAGAGTAAGCATCTTGAATTTTGGAATCTCTAGAAAGGTGTTCAAGACTGACAGATCCAGAATGGGTCTCCATGAGTTTTGCTTCCTTGGGACTAGAAAGAGCCTTGAGTAAAAACCTTTTCCCATCTCTGAAAGTGGAACCAGTTCTATGGCATTCATAGCCAAAATAGCTTCCACCTGGTTTAAAGCCTCCGTCCATTGATGTTTTGGAAGGTCTAGCCATCCGCTTGGCCTTGGCAAGGTATGAAAATGGAATTTGTAACCCCTTAAAATCACATCCAAAACCGACTTGTCTTGGGTTATTTGAGTCCAATTTTGATAAAAAAAGAGAGAGTTTTCCTCCGAGAGGGGCTTCCAGGTAAGAAATTCCTGTAGCCCAACAGAGGGAGTCATTGAGTTTGTTTCCTTCGAGTTTGTGACCTGTCCTCTCCTCCCCTAGGGGTGGAAGCAGTCCACTGTCTTGGTCTACAAGAAGCTTGGGTTTAAGGCCTTCCTCTGGAGCATCTATATCTACCCCTCTGAGGCCTGTCTGATGAGGGAAAGGACCAATTTTTTGAAGGCCAATTCCTGCTAATCTTGGAGGCTGTACTTGTAAGAAATCTTTAACTGTTTGCATGGGTTTCGCCTTATCCTCCATCTTTTTAATCACCTCTTCAGCTTTTGATCCAAACAAAACATTATGCTGAACAGGAGCATCCAATAATTTAGCCTTTACTTGTTCAGGCAAATTTTGTTCCTTTAGCCATGCATGCCTTCTAATAACTGTGCCAGAGGCCGCAGCCCTACAAGAAGCCTCCAAGGCATCAAGTCCACAGTGTAAACCATGTTTCCCAACTTGTTCAGTGGCATGCAATAAGTCATGTAATTCCTTATCATCTGCACAGGCAGAAATGGAAGTAAGCTTTTGTTTTAAAACAGACAAGATAAATTGCTGGTATTTAAACATATGAAACTGACAGTTTAAGGCCCTAATGGACAAAGTAGCAGAAGTGAACACCTTTTTGCCCCATCTCTCTAAGGATCGAGAATCCTTTTCAGTAGGAATGGGATTTTTGGCAGAAGCAGCCTTAACTCCCTTAGGACCCTGAGAAATGGTTTCAGGGTCAGCAGAAGGGTTCTTGTATAAAAACTGATGGGAATCAGGAACCCTGTAATATCTATCAGGCTTAACAGGAGCAGGAGGAAAAGAGTCAGGGGTGAAGTTAGCCTCCGAAAAGGCATCGTCCACAATATCCAAAACAGGAGGAATAGCCAGGGGTCTATGTTGGGGAAGAAGAAAATCCCTCAGCCTTTTCTTAGATTCCGAGTAATCCTGTCCTTCCCAATGGAAATGTTTCCTCATTTCATGCAAAGTTTCCCCAAAAGAGAAATCCTCAGGGGGAGAAGCTGAAGGAATGGATTCTTCAGCATCAGAATCCTCATAAGGAGGGAAAGAATATTCCTGATCAGAAGAAGAAACTGAAGAAACTGAAGCTTGATCAGAGGAATCATAATAAACATCTTGCCTTGGCCTTTTATCTGGAGGGGGATGTGAACCCCTAATCATAGTAAGTAAATCCTCCGCCATCTTGAGTAACTGTTTCTGTGACTTGGGAGCCGGTTCAGAGGAGGGCTGTGTTGTAATCTTTGATTTAGAAGGAGTCTTTGCCTTTGTCTTTGGCTTTGCCTTTATTAGAAGCTGAGTAGGCCTGAAAACCCCTTCGGAAGCAGGTACCTGCACAGCGGCTCCGGACCCATCTGAAGGAGCATTGTCCGAAGGTCCTGCAACAGAAATATTTAAAGGCCTGGTTGGCTCCTCATGAGAGTCCGTTTCGGCCGTCGGTCCTGAAATGGCCGACGACAGGGGCTGCAAAAGCGCCGCACTGACGACAGATGAACCTTAAGCTGGCTCCGCTTGTGCGCTATCATCAGATTTGGACCTCGGAGGCCTGTCTTTGTCCTTGCGACATTTGTGAACTCCGGTAGCCGGAACCGTATCAGACGACATTTTGTAGTTAAAGCGCCTACCGAAGTAATGAAAAGCAAAATCGTACCTTCGCTTAATTGTACGTTGATTGAATCTAGCACAAAACCGACAACTAGCTACGTCGTGGTCAGGGCCTAAGCAAGGAATACAGTAAGAATGAAAATCCTTATGAGCTATTTGCTTCCCACATGAAATACAATTATTAACTTTTTCTGACATCGGAGTGGAGCAAGAAAAAAGTTTCCCCAACGGGGTACTTAGCTTTGAGTGGAGAAGAAAATCTTCGGACTGAAGTATATCAGAAAAAAAAAAATTGTCAGGAGTCAGCAGACCGGCACTTGCGAACTGCTATCACCGCACGGCAAGAAAGACTGAGGAGATGGCGTCAGCTGTCAGCTTTATACTCCTGGCGCTCTGACGTCAGGCAGCATGGTTGAACAGCCGATGCCGGACCCAGACTTTGGGATTCTGGCCGACCGGGGGCTGCCTGCTGGCAGGGGAGAACCCTACAGTCATGACTGCAACAGTGAAACACGATGAACATCTTCACAGTTTAATCTTCTAGTGCTCACTAATAGGTGCAGACAAGATGAGAGTAGGAAGAGCTTTCCAAGACCAATTTAGAGCAGGTAACTCGAGAGACATCAAGGTTTAAAAAGCAACACTAACTGGCTTGGTGGGCACTCAGTATTCTGGATCTATGGAATACAAGGAGATGAGCACCCAGTATTCTGGATCTATAGAATACAAGATAGGCACTCAGTATTCTGGATCTATGGAATACAAGGAGAAAGAAAATGTATTCAACAGCTTAAAGGGAATGACTTCAAAAAATTATACTTTTGTGTTTACTGAGAATGGTCAACGAAAGGGGAAAGGGAAGGAATTTCATAGCCAAATTAACATAAGGGGCAGACAACAAAACAGGCACTGGGTTTAAGAACAAAATGTGAACAAGTGGGAAAATTCTTAGTTACTTAGCGCTAAAGCTGAATACTCTGAAGTTTAAAGAACTATATTTGTTTTGGGGAGAGAAAAAAGCTCTTGGAACTCTATAGTCAATAGTAAAATAACTTCTATCCTGCCTTAAAGTGATCACAACTCCTAAAATAGTCAGGCTCTTCTCGCAAAAGAAAGAAATAAGAAGTTATGTACCTACCATAACGTTCCATGTTAGTTGTCTTCTCTCGCCTTCTTTCTTGCTTGATGGGTTCGGAGCCGATCCCTCGGCTCCGACTCGGCACTTGCTAAGCTCGAGAGTCACTTTTACCAGCTCGAGGCAGCCCCATATCCCATGATGCAAGGCGGTAAGTACCCAGATCTCGTTTGTTGACAAAGGGCAATAGCACCAAGCATAAAATACTTCCCAAAGGAAGAAGAAACTTACAGATGGAAAAAGGACCAGGTCTGAATGGTCTTTAGCATAATAGTTTCTTATACAAGGTCTGTCCAGGCCAGGGGAAGGAGGGAGGTAAGAAGGCGAGAAGACAACTAACATGGAACGTTATGGTAGGTACATAACTTCTTAATGTTAAGTTGTCAATCTCGCCTTCATTCTTGCTTGATGGGACCGTCCTAGCACCTCTATCCTGGGTGGCTCAATGGAACAAACTCTTGAGGACTGTAGAGCCAAAACTGGCTCTGTCCCTGGAGGCCAAGTCCAATTTGTAATGGGAAACAAAAGTGTGAGGAGTGGCCCAAGTGGCGCTGCACAAATAGTGTCCAAAGGAAGTCTAGCTTGAAAGCTGTAGAAGTAGCTAAGCTCCTAGTTGAATGTGCTTTAGGTTTTGAGCACAGCTGTTTTCCCTGAGCGATAAATTTCAGAGATGACCGAAGAAAGCCATCTGGACAAAGTCACTTTAGAAACAGGAAGGCCTTTTTATTATCCGCATAGGAAACAAAAAGTTGATCAGACTTTCTAAATTTTTGTTCTGTCCAAATAATATCTAAGTTGACGATGGACATCAAGATAATGTAGCTTTTGTTCAGCTCTATCTGAATAGTTAGGGAAAAATAACCGGAGATCAATGGATTGATTCAAATTGTTCTTTGAAGCGACCTTAGGTAAAAAGGTTGGGTTAGTTCTCAAAGATACTCTGTCTTTGTGAAAACCAAATAGGGTCGAACGAAAGAGCATGAAGTTCAGACACCCTCCTGGCAGATGTAATAGCCACTAGAAATAACGTTTTCCAAGAAAGATATTTCAGGAACAAGAAACAGCTGGCTCGGGGAAGAATCAAGGATGTCAGCACTAAATTTAGATCCCACTGAGGAGGAGGATTCCTGATTGGAGGTTTTAGTAGGAAAATTCCTTTCAAGAAGGCCCTGCAGAGCCTATGGGACATAATATTATGATCTGCTATCCCGACATGAAAATTGGAAATAGCAGCCAATTGAACTCTGACTGTGGAAGAAGAGGAGCCTGCATGAAAAATCTCTGCTAAGAAGTCCAGAACTGCCTGAACAGGGGCAGTAAAAGGATCAATATTTTGGGCCTTAGCCCAATAAGAGAAACATTCCATTTGCTTGTATAAATCCTCCTGGTAGAGGATTTTAGCGAAGCTATGATGTCTCTAACTGGGTTAGAGATCAAAGGAAGCCTGGCTAAGGAAGGAAGTGGAGTAACCATGCTGTGAGGTTGAGAGAAGGGATTGACCAGTGCAGCTGACCGATTGGTGAATCAGAAGATCTGGCACTGGGTCCAGATGCCACGGCTGCACCAAAAGGTGATGATGGAGGAACGGAACCAAACTTGTCGAGGCCAGTAAGGGGCAATGAGAATCAATTTGGCTCTCAAACGGTAGCTTTCTGGATCACCTGAGGGATCAGAGGAAATGGAGGAAGGCATAAAGAAGTCCCTGGGGCCAATCCTGGGTCAGAGCGTCTCTGGGGATGGCCTGATAGAGGGAAGAGGCTGAAGAAGTCTGGACATTTGCTGTTTTGGGGAGTAGCAAAAGATCGCAACATGGGCGACCCCATTCCAGAAAAATCTCTTCCGCTATAGATTGCTTGAGAGACCACTGTGAGGCATGAGGATAGCTCTGCTCAATCTGTCCGCTATAATGTTGGTTTTCCCAGGGATATGCGTTGCTACCAGAAACCGATGAGAGGAGATCGCCCATTGCCAAAGTCTGAGCGCTCGACACAAGGGGTAGGACTTGGTTCCGCCCTGTTTGTTGATATACCAAACTACAGACATGTTGTCTGTGTGGACTGCAATTGTCCCTACGGGAAGAAAGTCGTTGAGGGCTTGCAACGTTAAAAGCACTGCTCTCATCTCCAGGACATTTATGTGCAGATGGTACTCGAGCAGTTGCCACGCCCCATGAACCATCCTGCCCTGATAATGACCCCCACCCGATCAGGGAGGCATCCGTGGTGACAGTGGCTATCGGGGGAGGTACAAAGCACCTGCCTTGGTGAACCTGAGACGATGTGATCCACCAAGCAAGATGCTCTTTGCATGTCTGTGTCACCAGAATCTGGTGACGCATTGGAAGTTGCTGGTATGACCACTGTGTGAACAGCATCCACTGAAGAAGGCGCATGTAGAATCGAGCCAGGGAAGAAGAGTAATGGCCGCAGCCATGAGACCTAATACCCTTAGAACCATTCTGGCCTGTATTTTCTTGCTGGCCAGAATGATCCTGACATGAGTCTGAATGTCTGAAACTCTTTGTTCTGTAAGGGTAGCTGACATCCGAACAGTGTTTAAGTTTGCGCCTATGAAGGTAATAGACTGGCAGGGCGATAAGGATGACTTTTGAAGTTGATTGAGATGCCCAAATGAGAACAAAGGTCTATTGTGTAATCCCTGGCTTGTATAAGCTGATGCCTGGTGGTGGCTGACAGGAGCCAGTCGTCGAGATGGAAACACCTGGAATCCTTGACATCTCAGGTGAGCCGTGACCACTGCCATGCATTTGGTGAACACTCTGGGGGCTGTAGTGAGACCAAAGGGCAGGGCTCTGAACTGGAAATGACTGGACCCCAGCCGGCGGAGAAATCTCCTGGAGCGTCTGTGAATTTTGATGTGATAGTACGCATCCTGAAGATCTATTGAGCACATCCAGTTGTCCTTCTGTAAGAAGGGCAGAATTGACTGAAGAGTGACCATTCGAATCTTGTCTTCCTGACAGACTTGTTGAGTCTGCTGAGATCCAATATTGGTCTCCAGTCTCCGTCTTTTGAGACCAAAAAGAACCTTGAGTAGATTCCGGCTCTGAATGGTCTATTGTAACTGGCTGAATGGCTCTTTTGCAGTAGTTTTGATTTCTGACTCTGCAATCTCCCTTAGACCGGTGGTACATCTGGAAGGGAACTTGAGGGGAAGGGACTTTCCTCGAAAGGAATTATGTAACCCTTGGATATGATCGACTGTACCCATCTGTCTTGAGTGAGGGAATGCCAGGCTTCTGGGTACAGTGATAATCTTCCCGACTGCCTCCAAGGAGGGACAGCCAACACCTCAGGGATGCTGAAAGGGCTTGTCAGAGAGAGGCTCCTGTTTCCCTGGTTCTTCGGACCCCTCTGCCTCTAGAGCGCGTCTGTTATTGTTACCCCTCTGCCTCTAGGGGTAAACTGACCATGTGAATCCGGCGTGACTCCTTGGGATTTACGGAACCACATCTTCCCACCCTTCTGTCCTTTGGGATAAGGCCTAGAAGGGGTGGAAAACGGACTCCAACAGCAGAAAGAGTCTTGCCGTCCTGCTCGCACCTGGTCAAGGTTTCCTTCACCTGAGGGCCAAACAAAGCTGACCCATCAAAGGGAGAATTTGTGAAGGACGCCTTAAAGGGATCCATAAAATCACATAGCCGCATCCAGGCTTGGCGCCTAAGAGCCACACCTGTGCCCATCCGCAGCATAAGATATTAGCCGCATGGAGGAGTTTGCAATGGAATTGAGGGTGCCGAGCTGAGAAGCAATTTTTTTTGAGCCCCTGCAGCTGTAGGATCCTGAACTACTTCCCCCAGCTCCTTCAGGATATCCCTCTGGAGTCTGGTGAAGTGACATAGGTAATTCAGCGAGCATAGCAAAGGTCGCTGAGGAAAACATCCGCTTATCCATGGTCCTAGAGTCCTTATTAGGAGGATGGACGGCGGAAGGATCTGCAAGTTCCTTTTGGTGGCCGCAGCCACCACCATGGCATCAGCGGGACACCCTTAGTAAGGAATTGTTTGTCACCGGGCAGTGATAAATTTTGAAGGCCTCCTAGGGACTGGCTCTACAGAGTCAGGAGCTGCCCAGCAATCACCTGCATAAGGGGGTCGAAGGCGGAGACACCCAGGAGGTGGAGGGCCGAGATCCAAACGCCTCTAGTTATACTGACTCATCCTCAGAGGGATTGTTGGTGGGCCAGTTTCCCCTCTGTTTCAGAAGTTCTAGGATGTCTGAGAAGGAGACATCCTCAGAGGGGATCTAGGGATCCCTCTGACTCATCAAAGTCAGTATCCGTGACAGACTCGGGGAGTCTACATGCTTCCTCTTACAAGTCCTCTTCCTAGGAGGATCTCCCGAAACATCAGGAGAATCCTCGGAAGAGGGGAATTCCCAATGGGAAACCTGAGGATCTCTGGGTCCTGTAGCAAGAGAAGTGGCAGAGATGTCAACAGGTACTATAGAGGAGGAGCCACGGAACAGACTGCTGACTGATACCAGTGGCCAGTACACTCTTCATCACCTCGAATGCTCCCCTCCCAGGCAGGTCCGAGAGAACCCGCTCCAAGAGCTAGGAACTCCAGGGACCACCGAAGGGAAGTCTCGAGGCAGATGTCGGAGCCGAGCTCACCCGAGGCTCCAAGGGAAGAGCGGGTTCGGACAAGGGTCCGATGCCACTCACCCCTCGGAGGAGACCATGGAAGCCCAACCACCGAATCCCTCTAAGGAAGGTCTCGAAGGAGATAAGAGTAGAGGCTGAAGGAACAGAAGGGGTATCCGTCCTCCAGCCGTGCAGTAACCATTCGAAGACTCCAACCCAAGCTCTGGGGTAGAGTTGAAGGAGGAACTGTAACGGGTGTGGACCAACAGTCGCCTGTTGAGACGGACTGTGTAACATTTGGGCCAGTACCTGTGACTTGAGTAATCTACTGACCACTCTCTCTAGGTCATGATCTGACAACCTGGATGACCTTGAAGATCGGCTCCGATGGCTCGTTCCGATAGAAGAGGTGAAGCCGAGCCGGTATCGGCTCCAAGGAAGGAGACCTCGACCTCTTCCTGGAATGAGCCATCGGAGCCGATACTATAGATCCTGTCGGAGCCGACTGGAGCCGACAGGAAGCTCGATATCGGCTCCAGCCGGAGCCGATACAGCCACCAAAGTAACGGTGAGCCGATCGGAGCCGACACAGATGCCTGTGCCACATGGGTGTCGGAACCGATCGGAGCTGACATCGGCGGTCAATACAGATTCGGCACCGATAGCCATGGGTGCGAAGGCTGTCCAGAATCGGCTCCAGCCGGAGCGATCTCATTCAATGGAGCCGAGGCCGCAGGCTTAGATACAGAAGCCTGGGCCTTGGAAGGTTTGATTTTGGTGGAGCCGACTTAGCCGGAGAGCCCTCCGGCAGAACCCTAAGAATCAGCTTATTCTCTCCTGCAGGACTCTCTGGCTGAAGGAGTGACAAATAGCACAGGAGTCCTGCAGGTGAAGAGGCCCAGACAATACAGAAGTGTGACCGTCTGTCAGAGACATCTTCTGACAGCACGAGTCACACTTCTTAAAACCTGAGACCCTCCTTTGACATGGTGCTGAAAAACACACACACACACACCAGTCAAAATAATACCAAAAGGTATTCTATAAAACCAACACACACACCTAACAGGGGGATGGGATAGGGAAAGATTGACTAACAAAAATTAAAGGAGACAGGGAATTTCTGTCAGAAAAGGTACAAAATAAACTTAAAACTATCAATAAAAGGTTTTTTAAAAAGGGGCTTAAATCTCACAAAAGTGAACAACTTACCAGGAGCTGGTAAAAAGAAGACCTCCTAAGCGAAGCGGCAAACGAGATCTGGGTACTTACTGCCTTGCATCATGGGATATGGGGCTGCCTCGAGCTGGTAAAAGTGACTCTCGAGCTTAGCAAGTGCCGAGTCGGAGCCGAGGGATCGGCTCCGAACCCATCAAGCAAGAATGAAGGCGAGATTAACAACTTAACATCCAGGGTTTAATTCAAACAGTTAGAACATTAAAAAGGCAAAATGCAGTGCAGCACTTACTGGAATTACAGAGTTTAATCTTAAAGAGCTTTAAAATACTGTCACCTACAACATATGGCTGAAATCAGCAGACTGATTAACATATTTGTTTTAAATCATTATGAAGGCAGATTCAAACTGTTGAAGACGGCTAAATGAACTTGAGAAATGAAAAACACTAAAACAGGTATAGCCTCAAATGACAAAAAGAAATTCTAGACACTGTTTCACACCATTCAGCAACAGAACTATGTCAAACCATCAGCAATTCAAAAGACATGTTCTACATTTATAACACAAGCAGTCCAAACAATACTCACTCTACAGACTTCAACCTCCAGCCACATGCTGGAATGAGAGAGATTTTTAACCCAACACATCATCTGTCTTGATTCCCTTTTACACACCGAACAATGCAACTCCATATGCATATCTACCTTCACATTTGGAGAACAATTGTAAGAGGAAAACCATAAATGTGTGCCATAAGTATGTGTCAATGACCTTTTAAGTATGGATAATTGGAAGTTATGTACTTACCATAACTAGGTATCTGTGTTGCCCATTTTCATTCCTCACTAATTGGTCTCTGATCTGATATCGGATCTGACTCGGCCACTTTCCAAGACTTCAGGGTCAGAGTCTTGAGCTCCTTGCTCTACCCAAAATGCACTGTACCTTACTCAACTCCCCAGATCGAGTTTGCTGCACTACAACTAAAACAAGATTACCACAACTACAGACAAAGTATCAGAGGTTCAAACCTTGAACCCATGGGTTTAGAGTTCTTCCAAGTACTCTTCAAATGCACAACGCCAGGGGATGAATGGGAAGGACATGCAGAGGAATGAAAATGGAAAACATAAGATACCTAGTTATGATAAGTATATAACTTCTAAATCTGATGTCCTTTTCATTCCTCCTCACTAATGGGTCAGAGACCCCAGCTACGTAAACCCTGGGTAGCCCCTGAGGATGGTTGTGCCAAAGGATGCCCTGCTCTTACAAACAATATCCAACTTATAATGTGAAACAAAGATACGAGAACTTATAATGTGAAACAAAGGTACAAATCTTAGACCAACTGGGTGCAGCACACACTTCACCAACTGAGGCTCTAGAAGAGAAACAGGATGAAAGAGGTATAGCCCTGGTAGAATAAGTCTTGGGAGATCGGGGAAAATCTATACCTTTCTTAGAATAAATGAATGAAATGCAGTCTGTTATCCATTTAGTTAAAGTGATTTTAAAAACTGCCTGTCCTGACCAGCTAGGTGAGAAAGAGACAAACAGCTGATCGGACTTCCTAGGACTCTGTTCTGTGGAGGCAGAAATGTAACTGCCTGTGAACATCTAGGAGATGTAAAAGATACTCACCTTTGTTAGAAAATTTGGGGAATAAAACCGGTAACTGAATGGATTGGTTAATTTTAGACTCCGTGACCAACTTAGGCATGAAAGAAGGATTTGTTCTTAAGGATACTCTATCTTTGTGAAAAATGATGCAAGGAGGTTTGGCTGACAAAGCCTGAAGCTCCAACATCCTCTTAGCGGAAGTAATAGCTACTAAGAAGACAGTTTTCCAAGAAAGAAATTTAATGTCACAAGAATCTGACAGTTCAAGGGGCTTCTGGGTAAGGCCTTGCAGTACCACTGTGAGATCCCAAGGCAGAGGAACAATATATTATTGGACATCTAAGATGAAAGACCCCCTTCATTCATGAAAGTTTTACGTAATTTGGAGGAAGAAAAAAAAAAAAAAAAAAAAAAAAAGAGAGGAGTTTCTCTTCCCAGGGTGAAAATTGGATATGGCATCCAGTTGTAGCTTGATGCTGGAGAAACTAGCTCCTTCTTGAAAGAGTGCTGAGAAAAAGGACAGTTGACACTGTGGACGCTGAGAAAGGATCAATATTTTCCTTTCACACCCAAATAAGAGAACCTCTTCCATTTACTATTGTAGGTCTTTTTAGTGGAAGCCCTCTGAGAGGCCAGGATAATGCCACAGATGAAGGGGGCGAGGAGCCTGGACTTTTTTACCATTACTTGAACTGCAGAAACCATGCAGTCAGCTTGACGACTTGGGGAAGCTGTCTGACGGGTGAGATATGAGACCCTGCATGGGATCCAGAATCCAAGGTGGATACTTGAGGTAAGAACAATGAAAGGGGAACTATACCTGGCGAGGCCAGAAATGGGCAATAAGGATTAAGGAACTCTGACCTGCGGGCTTTCTGCAGAACATTTGGGATCAAACGGTAATGGGGGTTAAGCATAAAGAAGACTCAGGGGTCAATCGTGGACTACAGCATCCCTCAGTGACTCCCTCTCTGGGGGATCAGAGCAAAATACTTGTTGCCCTTGTAGTTTAGGGTAGAGGCAAAAAGGTAGCAACAAGCTTGGCCCCAATGGCTGAATATCTTGTTTGCTACTGTCTGGTTGAGGGACCACTAGTGAGGGGTCAAAAATGGACCTGCTGAGTTTGTCCGCTAGAATGTTGGTTACCCCTGGAATGTGTGTTGCAGTCAGAAAATGGTTTGAATATATCTCACATTCCCAAACTCTCATGACCTCCCTGCACAACAGGGAAGAATGGGCTCCTCCTTGTTTGTTGATGTAGCAGACTACTGACAGGTTGTCTTTGTGAATAGCAATTGTCCTCAGAGGGAGAATGCCCTGGAAGGCTTACAATGTAAGGAGGACTGCTCTCATCTCTAGGACACTGACATGCTGTTTGGTCTCTGCGTGTGACTACATGCCTTCGACCATCTTCCCTAGGAAATGCACCAACCCAGACTGGGACGTGCCCGTGGTCATTGCAGCTATGGTGGGGGGAAGATGGAAGGAACCAGAGAGAGGTTGTGCGACTGCAGCCACCACTGTAGATGATTTCTGTCAATCTGAGCCAGTTCTATGGAAGTAGACAGTGGGTGACACAGAATGGACCATTAAACCATTATGGTCCACTGGAGAACTCTCAAAGACCTCCCTAATGAGAGTAGAACAACTGCAGCTGCCACTGACTCCAGAGCCCGAAGAACCAACTTTGCCAGCAATTTTAGGAGATTTAATAAATCTTGAACATGTTATCTCACTTAAAATGCAATGTACTGGCAAGGAAGTCACTTGCATCACTGAATCCAGTTGCGTTCATAGGAACTCTTAAGTTCTGAATGGATATCAAGTTCTATTTTGCTAGGTTTATTGCAATGCCCAGGTGGTTGAAGACTCTCACTAGGTAGTCCCTTGACTGCATCAGAAGATGCCTTGTCAGTGCAGTAAGGAGCCAATCATCTAAATATGGAAATACCTGGAGTCCTTTTAGCCTCAGGTGAACAGCTACGACTGCCAAACATTTGGTAAACACCCAGGGGGGCTGTGGTGAGTCCAAAGGGTCAAAAACTGAAATGACTTCTGAAGCTCCTGTTGATCTTGATATGATAGTACGTGTCCTAAAGATCCACGGAGCACACATCAAATCATCCTTGCGTAAAAGTAGCAGATTGGATTGAACAGTAACCATTTGTGACTTCTTGACAAAATGATTCAAGCTGCTATGATCCAGACTTGGCACCAAAAAGAAGCAAGAGTAAGTTCTGAGTCCTTTGTGTGTGGTCAGCACCTCTTGGATGACTTTATTTTATTTATTTATTTTTTTTTTTTAAAGATGTTTCTGAATTTCTCGTACTGCATACTCCCTTTGACTGGGTGGAATATCGGGGAGTCTCCTCTTTGGTCCTAGAGGAGTTAGGGAAGAGGGAATATAATAGCCTCTGGATATTATGGTTAGCACCCAAGTATTGTTTTTATATTTGTTCAGGCAACCAGGGGCAGGGAAAGATGACCCCCCAACTGTTTCCAGAGATGTACAGTCAGGCAGCGTTTCAGGAATGCTGAAAGGGCCTACAAGGGAAAGGTTCCCTGAAGCCCTGATTCTGTGGACACCCTGCATCTGGGGCAATGCCTACAGGTGAAACCTCCACCTTATGGAGCAAGTATCCCTGTGTGGGTCCTAAAAAGAGCCTTGCAACTTCCTGAACAAAGTCTTCTTCCCTTCTTGTTTGTTCCTGGAGAAGGCCCTCTGAGGAGTAGAAAACTTGATCCCCATGGCAGACAAAGCTTTCTCCTTCTTGCTCGCTGCAGGTTAATGTGTTTTTCACAGAAGGTCCAAACAAGGAGGACACATCGAAGGGGACATTGAGGAATCCTTCAAGGTGTCATTCTTTAAAGTCACAAAGCTGCATCCAGTTATGTCTCCTGATGGCTATGCCTGTACCAACTGCTCTAGAGGTACCTTCCACTGCATGCAAAATCAAGAACTAGTGAGGGAAGAAAGGAGTAGCCAGTTGGGGAGATACCTTTTTCAAGTTCTCCTCTGACATTGTCTCGGCAAGAAAATTAAATAATTCCTTAACCAGGTCCTTCTGCAAATGGGTGAAGTGCGCCAAATTGTTCAATGACCTCAATTAGAAAGCAGCTGGGGCATAAACGTGCTTTCCATGTATATCCAATGCTTTAGACTCATTGTTAGGTGGAAGGACAGGGGAGCTTTGCTCTGCTAGCTCCCTCTTAGTGGCTGCTGTAAGATAACGGCATCTACAGGAATGCCTTTACTCCCAATGCATACGATCTGATGGCACACTTAGTAACCTGTTAGGGCATTTGAGGATAGGGTCAACTGTGTACGGTTCCTTCCAGGTCTGGCGGGAGACTAGGTCAATCAGCTCATCCACTGGTGGAGTCATCCAGGACGTAGACTGGCCCGTCCCAAAAGCCTCCATGAACACAGATTCCTCAGAAGAAGGAGGTTGGGCAAATCATTCACTTCTGTCATCTTTGTTCTGGAATGTCTCCAAAGGAAACGTCCTCAGGTAGTGATCGCAGAGATCCTTCTCCCTCATCGAAATTGGTGTCCTTTGTGAGATATTCCATAGGGAAGTTGATGTGCCTCCTTTTACACTTTTTCTTTTGAGGGGCCTCCTCTGTGGCATGTTCCGGGTGAGTATCGGAAGACAGGGGGACTCCCTGAGGGGAAGTAATGTGGAGGCTCCTCGGGATAGACTGACCTAGGACAGGAATGACAGGCTCAATGCTCAGATCTGATGAAGGATAGCACAGACCTTGGGAGTGAGGAGATGACTCTCTAAACCTAGAGAAAGACCCTCTGTAACTCGGAAGTCCAACGGGCCAGGGGAGACACCCTCCTTATCTCTCGGAACTGAAGTCACTGGAGGGGAGAGAGCAGAGCCATCCAAGGATCCTAAACCTCCTGAAAGAAATGGATTAGAACTGTCGAAGGCCAAAGCCCAGAGGGGAAACGATGGATCTGAAAAAGTCAGAGCCGAAGTCAACCTCCTACAGTCAGTGCCATTTCAGATCTAGGACCCACTCTGATCCGACAAAATGGAGCACTGCTGGTCAGAGATACAGTCAGAGTCGAGAAAGGAAGCTTCTTTGGATCAGACATCGACTCTTCAACTCTCTCTTGGGTACCCATGCTAATGAGATTATGAAACCAGGGGTCAGATCAGAAAAGGAATCCGTATGGAAGGAGAAGGAGCAATTATGGATCCGACATGGGATGGAGATGGCAAGACTCCCATCTCAATCTGCGTCCTGAGGAACGTACGCATCATCCTGTCTATACTGGGCTCAGTGAAGCTTTGGGAAGACCTGGAAAAAGCCAAGGATGCATGTTGTGACTTGCAAGGGGTTTGAAGGACCTACAAGGGAAGATCTTGGGATACCAGTTCCTCCTGGAAGGCGGATGTCAGCTGCCTAACCACCGGATCCGAAGCCCTGGGATCCGAGGAAGAAGTGCTGGGAATGGGGGACCTTCATAGGACAACAGGATCTGTAGTTGTCTTAGAGTAGAGGTGCTCGGAGCAGAGGAAAATGGATCCGACAGATCCTTCGGATCCATTTGCCTTGAAGCCCTAGGAGAAGCCACAACTAACTGATCCGAAAATATCTCTGGATCTGAAGATTTACTAGAGCTGCTCAGATCTGGGTGGAGAATGATATGAGACCTTAGACTTTTTCCTACCATGCTCAGACTCTCTCAAGGAAGTGCATGGAGCCAGCATATTTAAAGGGGGGGGGGTTGAGCCCCATAAGTGGAGGATGCAGGCAACAAGCCCTTTAAAATCAACTAGATTCTGCAGTCAGCTTAAGTTCAGGGATTGAAAGGTGCACACAACACACTCCATAGCTAGATGTCCTGGGCCCAGGAAACAGCACTTCTTGTGGGCATCTGAGTTAGGGATCTTTAGCTCACAAGAAGTGCATCTCTTGAACCCAGTTGGTTTCTCAAACATTATTTCAGATCACGCAACACACACGGTAGTAATACAAAAACCCCAACTACCGTTAGTGATCACAAAGTCAAAACAACTATATAACTTAGTTAAACAACAAATAGCAAAATACATTTTAACCAGAGAAACTATTTTTTTTTTGACAGAGTGCCAATGGCATGAAACAAGAAAGGGAAACTAAAATCTTTAACACTTTGACAAATAGAACAGGGAGGTTAAACAGAGAAGAAAAAATTAGTTTAACACACTAATAACTCTTAATAAGGAAACTTTTCACTTATCTCTCACAAACAGCACCAACACCACTAGCTTAAGACTGAAACCACATCTGGACGCAACGCAAGGCAAACAAGATCTGGGGAGTTGAGGAAGGTACGGTGCATTATCGGTAGAAGGAGGAGCTTGAGACTCTGACCCTAAAGTTTTAGAAAGTGGCTAAGTCAGACCCAATATCAGATCAGAGACTCATTAGTGAGGAGGAATGAGAAGGACAACATGAAATCTAGCATATACATACTAATATCTGGGCGTACTGGTCAAGTTTCTCAGTGGCCCTATGGCTGTAGGCTTGGTATAAAAACAAAGCCTAGAGACCCCTCCCTTCCTGTTAAACTGTACACGTTCATCATTTATTACACTGAAAACATTTTCTGAATCCAATCCAGCCAGTACTTAACAGTCAGACTTCTGTCACATAAAACTGGCCTCTCATCAAGCCTTCTTGCTCTGCATGAAAGCTAATGCTACCACAAGAGTAAAAAATGTCCACAACAACTTCAGATAACAGTTACCTAAACTTTCCTTATGAATTAAATTAATTTTCATCTTTAGAAAAAAAAAAGAATGTATCAAGGTCAAACCAAGATTATTACTCGCCATGCTCAGCATAAACATATACCTGCTACCACAAAAAAATGCTGTCAAGGTCAAGAAACAACGCAAAAGAAAAATATTTACTGCTAAATAATTGCTAATAACATTAAACAAAACAGCTGGAATCCACATCTTATTTAAATTCAGACTAGATGACTAGATATATGTTCATAATAAAAGAAAGCCGACACCGGAATGTAGTAGATGCTTTCATAATGGACATGCATTATCAGACCATGCAATAATCAGAATGGAAACAACACAAAATAAGGAGAGGAAACTAGAGTAACACAAGATGGACAAACTACAAAAATAAATAAATAAATAAACCGTTACAAAACTAAAACTTGATTAAATCATAAAAGAACAAGATAGATAATGAAGGTTAACATTATCTCATGTGTCGGAGAAACTGAACATTCAAAATTTAGTCTATTAAGATCAAAACATCTTCCAGACAAGCAAAGCAACAAGATTATGTTACACAGTTTAATCAACATTACTCACTCTGCCTTATTTTACAGATTTAAAAGGAAAGCACAGTTGAGCAAGTAAACTTACCATAACAATAGTTGTTCAAATTATCACTGCTGCAGTAACCTTAGCCATATGGTTTATATCCTGCCAAAGATACAACAGCTGGCCAGCTTCCAAAGCTTCACGGCTCCCTCCATGCCCAAACAAACAGTTATCTCAGGATGAGATGACGAAAAAGACAGGTTTGGGAATTAAAGAGTTTCAGAGCATTCATGCAAACACAGAGAGGAAGGCTGAGCCCTGAAAGGACAATGTTAGGAATAACAAAAAATAAGTACTCATGCCCTGGCATAAACAATACATCAAGAAACAAAGGGGATGGAGGGACAGGGTACTGCAGCAGTGATCATTTGAACACCTACTGTTATGCTAAGTGTACTTAAACAACTATACTACTGACCACTGCACTGCTGCAGGAGCCTTAGTTTTTGGTTCATGGTTTCCCATGACCACATCTCTCTTTTTAGAAAGTCTAATTAACACAACCAGCATTGCAAATAGCTCAACCCATGCAGCCTCCAATTCTCCTTGCTTATCATCAACACTACTTAGCGACCATCAGAGCCCAGGAACCATTTTATCAATACAAATGATCATGTGTTCAACACACCTACTCAACAAGTCACATGCCCTGCAAAAGATAATGGATCGATTCCAAGGAAATTCTTTCTAAAAGACTTCAAAGCAAAGATGCAACCAGGTACTCTAGTCAGAAATTTATGGCAACTACTCTCATTCTGAATCGGGTCACTCATTCAGATAACTATTATAAACCTCTTGAACATTTCCTGTAATATACATCAGTGCAAGTCCCAGTGTACAACTACACAAACTGATGCTTCCATACGGGCTTCCCAGACTTAGGAACAATTGCTATAATGTGCCTGCCTTTAAGATGTGCACAATGTGACCTTTATTTTCTAATATGAAACTTGCTGGCAGTCTATATGCATTTTTATACAAGCAAACCCACAATTAATAATGTTAAATGGGTTCCTTCATCCCACTGTTTTCAAACTCTTCCACAGTATGTTTCTGGAAGAGAAGGCTGCTCCCAACCTAGTGTTTCTTCAATAAATTGTAAGTGCAGCCTTTTCTTCCAGAAACAAACTGTGTAGAAAGGTAGACTACCATATATATATATATATATATATATATATATATATATATATATATTATATTATATATATATCTAGAGCACAAAAATGATTTTCAAGCACCATCAAACATACAATAAATCAACAGAATCCCAAACGACAGTATATATCTACCAAGTATCCTTTACTGGCCGACAAACAGCGAGAACAAACAACTCCAAACCGGTTTCACCCCTTAGGCGTCATCAGTGGAAAAGTACCTCATACATCATCCGTTCCTTCTATATATACCCGAAATTAAAGGAAGAGATCCATTTTTAAAGGGAACAGTCATTTAAAATTACAGTGATGTGAGTAGATACATTCACCATGCAGCAAGACACTTCTTTTCACAGAATAATAAAACACATTTCAAGTTTTTCAAAAATGTTCATTCAAGCCAGGTTATATAATGCACCTAAATTCAAAATCGATGACCTCTCTTTTTATCTAACACCTTTCAATTTCTGATAAATTCGCATTATATATAGTGTCAATTCCTATAAATACAAAATGTGCAGTTGTATGATCTATGTTATGTTTGTAAAGGGCACTACGAACACGTTGACATTTAATATCACTTAGGTGGACTGCTACTCTGCTCTTAAAAGACTTGAATGTCTGGCCCACATAGAAGGCCCTACACTGGCATATAGCCATATAGATCATCCATTCTGTTAGACACGCAATTAACTGTTGTACATCATACACTCTACAGAAGTAAAAGATTTGGTTTTCAAAGTAATTTTACAGTAAGCACAGTTTCCACATGGATTACATCCTTTAACAGCATCAAGTTTATGTTTTTTACTATCCATCCATTTATACCATACAAGGGATTCTCCCAGATGTTTGCCTCTCCTATATCTGAACTTACAACATTGTGTAAGATGTCCTTCAAAGAACTGATCAATTTTGAGAATATGCCAATGCTTGTTAACTATACAGAGTAGTTTGTATGTATTTGTACCATATGATGTTATAAATCTAAATGGGGCTTGTTCTTGTTCTTCTAATTTTGCCCCATTCTGTCTATTCATCTGTGTTAGATTTCTTTTGAAATGGGATGCCCTTGACTCTTCTGCTTTAATGAAAAATCTATTAAAGCCTCTCTGGACAAACCTATTCCCCATTTGTCTAACTTCTTTTTGATATTCATCATTAT